>NC_091308.1:25520715-25690715 GCF_038502225.1 Cherax quadricarinatus | reverse complement strand
GGCTATACAGCAGTGTGTGTGTGTGTTTGTGTGTGTGTGTGTGTGTGTGTGTGTGTGTGTGTGTGTGTGTGTGTGTGTGTGTGTGTGTGTGTGTGTGTGTGTGTGTGTGTGTGTGTGTGTGTGTGGTGTGTGACTCAACAATCAATATTTGCACCAATAACTCATTACAGTTGTGACCGGGTGTGGAAGTGTGAATTGCTCATTACTCTATAATTTGTTCATGATTGTAGCCAAAGTATAAACGTAAATAACCATTCTACAGAATTCATTACCTTTGTAACTTGTGAGCTCATTACCTTTGTACCTAGTTCAGCTATCAAAACTTTGGGGGCCCAGTCCCTGGACCCATTACGTACCTCTGTAATCTGTAAATACCTTTGTAACTTGTCAAGATTGTGACCAGATTTACCTGGAGTTCATTACCTTTGTAAATTGTGAGTTCATTACCTTTGTAAATTGTGAGTTCATTACCTTTGTAAATTGTGAGTTCATTACCTCTGTAACTTGCTAAGCTATCAAAACTTTGGAGTCCAGTCCCTGGACCAATTATGTACCTCTGTAATCTTTTGACTACCGCCCACAGGATGGGTATGGGGTGCATAATAAACATATTAAACTAACTAACTATTCCTTCCATCATGTCGTTCGCTAAATCAAAAATAGCACTGGTCCTAGAACTGACCCCTGTGGGACCCCGCTCATCACAGGCGCCCACTGTGATACCTCTTCACATACCATGACTCGTTGCTGCCTCCCTGTCAGGTATTCCCTGATCCATTGCAGTGCCCTCCCTGTTACATGCGCCTGATCCTCCAGCTTCTGCACTAATCTCTTGTGGGGAACTGTGTCAAAGGCCTTCCTGCAGTCTAGGAAAACGCAATCAACCCACCCCTCTCTCTCGTGTCTTACTTCTGTTACCTCGTGTGTGTCTTACTTCTGTTACTTTGTGTGTGTGTGTGTGTGTGTGTGTGTGTGTGTGTGTGTGTGTGTGTGTGTGTGTGTGTGTGTGTGTGTGTGTGTTGGTGTGTGTGTACTCACCTATTTGTGGTTGCATGGGGCGAGTCTTAGCTACTGGGCCCTCTCTCTCCCCGCTCCATGAGCTTTATCAAACCTCGTCTTAAAACTGTGTATGGTTCCTGCCTCCACTACGTCATTTTCTAGGCTATTTCACTGCCTTACAACTCTATGACTGAAGAAATACTTCCTAATATCTCTCTGACTCATTTGCATCTTCAACTTCCAATTGTGGCCTCTTGTTTCTGTGTCTCCTCCCTGGAACATCCTGTCTTTGTCCGCCTTGTCTATTCCACGCAGTATTTTATATGTCGTTATCATGTCTCCCCTGACCCTCCTGTCCTCCAGTGTCGTCAGGCCGATTTCCCTTAATCTTTCTTCATAGGACATTCCCCTTAGCTCTGGAACTAACCTTGTCGCAAACCTTTGTACTTTCTCTAGTTTCTTGATGTGCCTTATCAAGTGCGGGTTCCAAACAGGTGCTGCATACTCCAGTATGGACCTGACATACACGGTGTACAGTGTCTTGAACGATTCCTTACTAAGGTATCGGAATGCTGCTCTCAGGTTTGCCAGGCGCCCATATGCTGCAGCAGTTATCTGATTGATGTGTGCTTCTGGAGACATGCTCGGTGTTATATTCACCCCAAGATCTTTCTCCTTGAGTGAGGTTTGCAGTCTTTGGCCACCTAGCCTATACTCTGTCTGTGGTTTTCTGTGCCCTTCCCCTATCTTCATGACTTTGCATTTGGCAGGATTAAATTCGAGAAGCCATTTGCTGGACCAGGTGTCCAGTCTGTCCAGGTCTCTTTGAAGTCCTGCCTGGTCCTCATCAGATTTAATTTTCCTCATTAACTTCACATCATCTGCAAACAGGGACACTTCCGAGTCTAACCCTTCCATCATGTCGTTCACATATACCAAAAATAGCACTGGTCCTAGGACCCACCCCTGTGGGACCCCGCTCGTCACAGGTGCCCACTGTGATACATCATTACCATGACTCGTTGTTGCCTCCCTGTCAGGTATTCTCTGATCCATTGCAGTGCCCTTCCTGTTATATGTGCCTGATGCTCTAGCTTCTGCACTAATCTCTTGTGAGGAACTGTGTCAAAGGCCTTCTTGGAGTCCAAGAAGATGCAGTCAACCCACCCCTCTCTCTCGTGTCTTACTTCTGTTATTTTATCATAAAACTCCAGAAGGTTTGTGACACAGGACTTGCCTTCCGTGAATCCGTGCTGGTTGGCATTTATACTCTTGCTCCGTTCCAGGTGATCCACCACTCTCCTCCTGATAATCTTCTCCTTAATTTTGCGTACTATACACGTCAATGACACAGGTCTATAGTTTAGTGCCTCTTTTCTGTCTCCTTTTTTAAAAATGGGAACTACATTTGCCATCTTCCATACCTCAGGTAGTTGCCCAGTTTCCAGGGACGTGTTGAAGATTATGGTAAGTGGCACGCACAACATATCTGCTCCCTCTCCAAGGACCCACAGGGAGATGTTGTCCGGTCCCATTGCCTTTGGGGTATCGATGTCCCTTAGCAGTTTCTTCACCTCCTCCTCATCTGTATGTATGTCGTCCAACACTTGTTGATGTATTCCTTGCTGGTGTCCCCATCTGGTCTGTCCCCCCAGAGTCCTTCCTGTCTCGACTGTAAATACTTCCTTAAATCTCGTGTTGGGCTCCTCACATACCTCTTGATCGTTTCTTGTGAGTTCTCCACCTTCTTTCCTCAGCCTTATCACCTGGTCTTTGACTGTTGTCTTCCTCCTAATGTGGCTATACAGCAGTTTCGGGTCAGATTTGACTTTCGATGCTATGTCGTTTTCATACTGTCGCTGGGCCTCCCTCCTTATCTGTGCATACTCGTTTCTGGCTCTTCTACTAATCTCCTTGTTTTCCTGGGTCCTATGCCTCCTGTACCTTTTCCATTCTCTGTTGCACTTAGTTTTTGCCTCCCTACACCTTCGGGAAAACCAAGGACTCGTTTTGGTCTTCCTATTATTTCTCTGTGTGTGTGTGTGTGTGTGTGTGTGTGTGTGTGTGTGTGTGTGTGTGTGTGTGTGTGTGTGTGTGTGTGTGTGTGTGTGTGTGTGTGTGTTTACTCACCTAGTTGAGGTTGCAGGGGTCGAGTCCGAGCTCCTGGCCCCGCCTCTTCACTGATCGCTACTAGGTGTGTGTGTGTGTACTCACCTATTTGTGGTTGCAGAGGTCGAGTCTTAGCAGCAGTTATCTGGTTGATGTGTGCTTCCAGAGATGTGCTCTGTGTTATGGTCACCCCAAGATCTTTCTCCTTGAGTGAGGTTTGCAGTCTTTGGCCACCTAGCCTATACTCTGTATGTGGTCTTCTTTGCCCTTCCCGAATCTTCATGACTTTTGCATTTGGGGGGGGGTTGAATTTATGAAGCCAGTTGCTGGACCACGTGTCCAGCCTGTCCAGGTCTCTTTGTAGTCATGCCTGATCCTCATCTGTTTTAATTCTCCTCATTAACTTCACATCATCTGCAAACAGGGACACTTCTGAGTCTATCACTTCCATCATGTCATTCACATATACCAAAAATAGCACTGGTCTATGACTGACCCCTGTGGGACCCCACTCATCACAGGTGCCCACTGTGATACCTCACCATGTACTATGACTCGCTGTTGCCTCCCTGTCAGGTATTCTCTGATCCATTGCAGTGCCCTTCCTGTTATATGTGCCCAATCCTCCAGCTTCTGCACTAATCATTTGTGAGGAACTGTGTCAAAGGCCTTCCTGCAGTCCAGGAAAATGCAATTAACCCACCTCTCTCTCTTGTGTCTTCTGTTACTTTGTCATAAAACTCCAGAAGGTTTGTGACACAAGATCTGCCTTCCATGAATCCGTGCTGGTTGTCGTTTATAATCTTGTTCCATTCCAGGTGCTCCACCACTCTCCTCCTCATAATCTTCTCCATGACTTCGCACACCATACACGTCAGTAACACTGGTCTGTAGTTTAGTGCCTCATTTCTGTCTCCTTTCTTAAAAATGGGGACTACATTTGCCGTCTTCCATACCTCAGGTAGTTGCCCAGTTTGAAGGGATGTGTTGAAGATTGTGGTTAGTGGTACACACAGCATCTCTGCTTCTTCTCTAAGGACCCAAATTCAAAGTTTATTCTCTATAAGGATTACAATGCTGAGTTTACAGAATTTGGTTATTGTGTGGTTTACATATAGTAAAATACTAATTACAGAGGGTGCCACTAGAACACCTAGCATGGCTAGGCATTTCGAGATGTTGTCCAGTCCCATTGCCTTTGAGGCATCAAGGTCACTTAGCAGCTTCTGCACCTCCTCCTCAGTTGTGTGTATGTCATCCAACACTCGATGGTATATCCCCTATTGGTGTTCCCCTCTGTGCCATCTTCAAAGAGCCCTTCCTATCTCTACTGCATATACTTCCTTGAATCTCGTGTTGAGCTCCTCACATACCTCTTGATCGTTTCTTGTGAGTTCCCCACCTTCTTTCCTCAGCCTGATCACCTGCTCTTTGACTGTTGTCTCCCTCCTAATGCAGCTATACAGCAGTTTCGGGTCAGACTTGACTTTCGATGCAATGTTGTTTTCGTACTGTCGCTGGGCCTCCCTCCTAATCTGTGCATACTCATTTCTGGCTTTTCTACTAATCTCCTTATTTTCCTGGGTTCTTTGCCTTCTGTATTTTTTCCATCTTCTAGTGCACTTAGTTTTTGCCTCCCTACACTTTCGGGGAAACCAGGGGCTCATTCTGGTCTTCCCATTATTTCTGTTGCCCTTGGGAACAAACCTTTCCTCTGCCTCCTTGCATTTTGTTGTTACATATTCCATCATTTCGTTTACTGACTTTCCTTTCAATTCTCTGTCCCACTGAACCTCCTGCAAGGAAGTTCCTCATACCTTTATAGTCCCCCCTTTTATAGTTTGGCTTTTCCCATTCAACTCCTGTTACCCTCTCCCTTGTAACTCTACTATGCATTCAAAGCACAGAACCACATGATCACTAGCTTCAAGGAACCTCTCATATGTGATGTTCTCAGTGTCTGAACTGCTAAGGGTGAACACAAAGTCCAGTCCTGCTGGCTCATCCTCCCCTCTCTCTCTGGTAGTGTCCTTAACATGTTGATGTCTGGAGTTTACCTGGAGAGGGTTTCGGGGGTCAATGCCCCGGTGGCCCGGTCTGAGACCAGGCCTCATGGTGTATCAGGGTTTGATCAACCAGGCTGTTACTGCTGGCCGCACACAAACTGACCTATGAACCACAGCCTGGTTGGTCAGGTACTGACTTTAAGTGCCTGTCCAGTGCCTTCTTGAAGACAGCCAGGGGTCTATTGGTAATCCCCTTATGTATGCTGGCAGGCAATTGAACAATCTTGGGCCCCAGATACTTACTGTGTTGTCTCTCGGTGTACTCATGGCACCCCTGCTTTTCATCAGGGGAATGTTGCATCTCCTGCCAAGTCTTTTGCTTTCATGGGGAGTGATTTTCGTGTGCAGGTTTGGTACCAATCCCTCCAGGACCTTCCAAGTGTATATTATCATGTATCTCTCTCACCTGCATTTGAGGGAATACAGATCAAAGGCCTTCAACTGTTCCCAGTAGTTTAGGTGCCTTATCATACTTATGTGTGCCATGAAAGCTCTTTGTACACTGTCCAGGTCTGCAATGTTGCCAGCCTTGAAGGGGGCTGTTAGTGTACAGCAGTATTCCAGCCTAGAAAGCACAAGCAATTTGAAGAGAATCATCATGAGCTTGGCATCCCTAGTTTTGAAGGTTCTCATTATCCATCCTATCATTTTCTAGTGGATAAGGTAAATGCATTGTTGTGGTCTTTGAAGACGAGATCCTCTGACATTATCACTCCCAGGTCCTTCACATTACTTTTCCACTCTATTGTATGGTTAGAATTTGTCGTATACCCTGACACATTTTTAATTTCAAGTTTTCCATATCTGAGTAGTTGAAATTTCTCCTCGTTGAACTTCATATTGTTTTGAGTGGCCCATTCGAAGATTTGCATAAGGTTTTCCAGTACCACATCCATCATCTTGACTCTCCATGTTTCGGGACCCCTGTGTGGTCCAGGTTTTCCCAGTCGATCTCCCTGTGCTTGAAATTGCCCATAACCAGTAACTTTGCTCTGCTCGAGTGAGCTCTTCTTGCCACCTCAGCCAGTGTGTCCACCAATGCTATGTTGCTCTCTTCATATTCCTCTCTTGGCCTCCTGCAGTTTGGTGGTGGATTATACATCACTGCAATGACTACCTTATGTTTCCCAGACTGAAGTGTACCTACTATGTAATCCCTTTCTCCAATCTCATCCATGCCTTCCATTCTCAAATCTCCATCGGCTTTTTATGAGCAGTGCAACCCCTCCTCCCCTTTTGCTCCTTCTATCTTTCCTCAGGGTCTGATATCCTGGTGGGAAGACTGCATCTGTTATTGTCTCAGTGAGTTTCGTTTCTGTGACTGCTATGATGTCTGGGGGACTTCTCACTGATTCTTTCATGCCACTCCTCATATTTATTCGTTATTCCATCTGCATTCGTGTACCAAACCTTCAACTTCCTTTCTAAAACTGTGGTCCTGGGAGAATATTGGGGTTGGAGGAGCTGGAGCCCTGGCGGGGGCCTATGGGGGATTGCAGTGGGGGTGGGGGCAGAGTTCCCATAGAAAGTTGCTTTAGAGGTGGGATTTGTGGTGTGGGATCAATGTGAGAGCGTCGGTTTAGATTATTCAGTTGCCTTGGGGTTGTCGTGGTTGGAGTCCTTCTGCAGGGGTTTCTGGAGGGTGTGTTTGCCCTTCCACCTGTGTCTGGATTCTTCTGCTCATCTCTGTTATTTCATCTCGTTCCTCCTTTCGTTTTCGTACTCTCTCTTTCAGTATCATCCTTTCCTCTTGTGTTCTGTCTTGATCAAGGTACACACTCTGGTACTCCAGTTTGTCTCTCAGTCATGGTTTCTCCTGCAGGATCATGGTTTGAGTTGATTCTGCATTGAAAATCACTTTGAGAGGCCATTTCCGTCCCCTTGCAAACCACCCAATTTTCCGATAATTTGTCACCTGGGTCATGTCGCCCTCACCTATTGCTTTCATGACACCTTCAATCACTTTCCTCTCTTCCTGTTTTCTTTCATCATAGGTTTCCCCTTCGACTTCCTGGAGCCCGTAGACAAAAACTGATCTTGCCCTTTCGTCCTCCCACTGTGTCTCCCATTATGTCCTCTGAGGTGTTTTAGTTCCTTCCATTGGAGCATTACTTCCTTCAATCCCTTCCCTGGTTGAGGCCCCTATGCTCACTGGATGTGTTTCCTGCTCAGCTGTTCCTGGCCCCTGCAGGTGTCTGTTAGTCTCTGCATATATCATAGCTCCTTCATTGTCTTCAGACCTCTCATTTGCTCCTAGTGTGCTCCTCCTGTGTGTATGTGTGTGTGTATGTGTGTGTGTGTGTGTGTGTGTGTGTGTGTGTGTGTGTGTGTGTGTGTGTGTGTGTGTGTGTGTGTGTGTGTGCGTGTGTGTGCGTGTGTGTGCGTGTGTGTGCGTGTGTG
This sequence comes from Cherax quadricarinatus, assembly GCF_038502225.1. Lineage (NCBI taxonomy): Eukaryota > Metazoa > Arthropoda > Malacostraca > Decapoda > Parastacidae > Cherax > Cherax quadricarinatus. The sequence goes on along the minus strand of NC_091308.1, from coordinate 25,683,141 downwards.
CGCGTGTGTGCGCGTGTGTGCGCGTGTGCGCGCGTGTGTGCGTGTGTGTGCACGTGTGTGTGTGTGTGTACTCACCTATTTGTACTCACCTATTTGTGGTTGCAGGGGTCGAGTCACAGCTCCTGGCCCCGCCTCTTCGCTGATTGCTACTAGGTCCTCTCTCTCCCTGCCCCATGAGCTCTATCATACCTCGCCTTAAAACTATGTATGGTTCCTGCCTCCACTACATCACTTTCTAGGCTATTCCATGGCCTGACTACTCTATGACTGAAGAAATACTTCCTAACATCCCTTTGATTCATCTGAGTCTTCAACTTCCAATTGTGACCTCTTGTGTCTGTGTCCCATCTCTGGAACATCCCGTCTTTGTCCACCTCGTCTATTCCGCGCAGTATTTTATATGTCGTTATCATGTCTCCCCTGTCCCTCCTGTCCTCCAGTGTCGTCAGGCTGATTTCCCTCAACCTTTCTTCATAGGACAATCCCCGTAGCTCTGGGACTAGTCTTGTTGCAAACCTTTGCACTTTCTCTAATTTCTTGACGTGCTTGACTAGGTGTGGATTCCAAACTGGTGCTGCATAATCCAGTATGAGCCTGACGTAGATGGTATACAGAGTCTTAAACGAATCCTTACTGAGGTATCGGAACGCTATCCGTAGGTTTGCCAGGCGCCCGTATGCTGCAGCAGTTATCTGATTGATGTGCGCCTCAGGAGATATGCTCGGTGTTATACTCACCCCCAGATCTTTTTCCTTGAGTGAGGTTTGCAGTCTTTGGCCATCTAAACTATATTGTGTCTGCGGTCTTCTTTGCCCTTCCCCAATCTTTATGACTTTGCATTTGGCAGGGTTAAATTCAAGGAGCCAGTTGCTGGACCAGGCTTGTAGCCTGTCCAGGTCTCTTTGTAGTCCTGCCTGATCCTCGTCCGATTTGATTCTTCTCATTAACTTCACATCATCTGCAAACAAGGACACTTCTGAGTCTATCCCTTCCGTTATGTCGTTCACATATACCAAGAACAGCACAGGTCCTAGGACTGACCCCTGTGGAACCCCGCTTGTCACAGGCGCCCACTCTGACACCTCGTCGCGTACCATGACTCGTTGTTGCCTCCCTGTCAGATATTCTCTGATCCATTGCAGTGCCTTTCCTGTTATGTGTGCCTGGTCTTCTAGCTTTTGCAGTAACCTCTTGTGAGGAACTGTGTCGAAGGCCTTCTTGCAGTCCAAAAATATGCAGTCGATCCACCCCTCTCTCTCTTGTCTTACTTCTGTCACCTTGTCATAAAACTCAAGTAGGTTTGTGACACAGGATTTTCCTTCCCTGAAACCGTGCTGGTTGTCAATTATACACTTGTTTCTTTCCAGGTGCCCCACCACTCTCCTCCTGATGATCTTCTCCATGACCTTGCATACTATACACGTTAGTGATACAGGTCTGTAGTTTAGTGCCTCATGTCTGTCTCCCTTTTTAAAAATTGGGACTACATTTGCCATTTTCCATACCTCAGGGAGTTGCCCAGTTTCAAATGATGTGTTGAAGATCTTTGTTAATGGCTCACACAATATTTCTGCTCCCTGTTTAAGGACCCATGGAGAGATGTTGTCTGGTCCCACCGCCTTTGAGGTGTCAAGTTCACATAGCAGCTTCTTCACCACCTCCTTGGTTATATGTACCTCATCCAGCACTTGCTGGTGTGCCCCCCTGTTCTGATTTCTTGGAGTCCTACTGGTTTCCACTGTAAATACCTCTTTAAATCTTGTGTTGAGCTCCTGACAAACCTCTCGGTCGTTTCTTGTGAATTCCCCATCACCCTTCCTGTGTTTTCCTCCTGATGTGGCTGTACAACAGCTTCGGGTCAGTCTTTACTTTTGATGCTATGTCATTTTCATATTGTCTCTGAGCCTCCCTTCTTATCTGTGCATATTCGTTTCTGGCTCTTCGGCTGATTTCTTTATTTTCCTGAGTTCTCTGTCTTCTGTACCTTTTCCATTCTCTAGTACACCTAGTTTTTGCCTCCCTACACCTTTGGGTGAACCAAGGACTCGTTCTGTTCTTCCCATTATTTCTGTTTCCCTTGGGAACAAACCTCTCCTCTGCCTCCTTGCATTTTGTTGCTACATAGTCCATCATTTCTTGTACTGGTTTTCCTGTCAGTTCCCTCTCCCACTGAATGTCTTGAAGGAAGTTCCTCATGCCTGAGTAGTTCCCCCTTTTGTAGTTTGGTTTTTCCCAGCCTATTCCTGCTACTCTCTCCACTTGGAGCTCAACTATGTAGTCGAAGCACAGAACCACATGATCACTAGCTCCCAGGGGCCTTTCATACATGATACCCTCGATGTGTGTGTGTGTGTGTGTGTGTGTGTGTGTGTGTGTGCATGTGTGTGTGCATGTGTGTATGTGTGTATGTGTGTATCTGTGTGTGTGTGTGTGTGGGTGTGTGTGTGTGTGTGTGTGTGTGTGTGTGTGTGTGTGTGTGTGTGTGTGTGTGTGTGTGTGTGTGTGTGTGTGTGTGTGTGTGTGTGTGTGTGTGTGTTAGCTTAATTAGTTAGTTTAATATCTTTATTATGCACCCCATACCCATCCTGTGGGCAGTAGTCAAAAGATTACAAAGGTACATAATGGGTCCAGGGACTGGACCCCAAAGTTATGATAGCTGAACTAGTTACAAAGGTAATGAACTTCAGGTAGATCTGGTCACAATCATGGCAAGTTACAATGGTAATGAATCAGCCTCACTCCTATACATGGTTACAGTCATGAACAAATTACAAAGTAATGAACCACTGATGCGTCCACACCTGGTCACAATTGTAATGAGTTATAAATACAAATACTAAGTGGGTCATACACCCACGTGTGTGTGTGCATGTGTGTGTTTTGTGTGTGCACACATTTTATATATGTACTCACCTAATTGTGATTGCAGGGGTTGAGACTCAGCTCCTGGCCTGCCTCTTCACTGACTGCTACTGAGTCCTCCCTCTCCCTGCTCCATGAACTTTATCATACCTTGTCTTAAAACTATGTATGGTTCCTGCCTCCACTACATCGCTTGCCAGACTATTCCACTTCCTAACAACTCTGTGGCTGAAGAAATACTTCCTAACATCCCTTTGACTCATCTGAGTCTTCAGCTTCTAATTGTGACCCCTTGTTTGTGTCCCATCTCTGGAACATCCTGTCTCTGTCCACCTTGTCTATTCCACGCAGTATTTTGTATGTCGTTATCATGTCTTGCCTGACCTTCCTATCTTCCAGTGTCATCAGACCGATTTCCCTTAACTTTTCTTCGTAGGACATTCCCCTTAGCTCTGGAACCAGCCTTGTTGCAAACCTTTGCACTGTCTCTAACTTCTTGACGTGTTTGACCAGGTGTGGGTTCCAAACTGGTGCTGCGTACTCCAGTATGGGCCTGGCATACACAGTGTACAGAGTCTTGAACAATTCCTTACTGAGGTACCAGAATGCTATTCTCAGGTTTGCCAAATGCCCACATGCCGCAGCAGTTATCTGGTTAATATGTGCTTCTGGTGATGTACTCGGTATTATACTCACCCCTAGATCTTTCTCCTTGAGTGAGGTTTGCAGTCTTTGGCTGCCTAGCCTATACTCTGTCTATGGTCTTCTTTGCCTTTCTCCAGTCTTCATGACTTTGCATACTCACAAAAAAAAACTCTATGATTTCATAAGAATTTTTTTTTTTTTTTTTTCAAAAATTTTTTTACCCTGAGAACAAGTTTGCGAGAGTGCCTGTCGACCCTGAAAGGGTTAATATCTGTTGTTCTGGAGCAGAGGCCAATGACTGTGCCTCTGCTCCAGAAGTGTTTTCAGTTAATGTATGATTTCTGTCATTTCTTGCCAATCTTTTTTCCTTCCTGGCACTAAAAAACCTTCTCTGGAGAGATTTTGGATCCCTTCTTGTTTCCCATGGTCAGGGTGATCTGTATCTTTTTGTCCCCTTTATATGATGTGCCTGACAGTATACATTGTAGCATTTTCTTCCATGAACTAACGAGTGACACATTTCAGGGTGAAATAAGTTACAAGATGAAAAGCTGCACACTTCTGTTGTCATGTGGGAGTAGCATTTTTTGGAATGGTCAAAAATGAATGTCCCACATGTTTTTCCAGATATACCATGCTTGCAGATTCCCAAGGCATAGAATATGCATAGACTGGATCTTTGTTTGCCAGGATTTCTTGTAGCTGTGTTCCCTACCAGCACACTTTTTTCTGTTTCTCCACTACCTACAGCCCTGGTACAGACATCAGTGCTTCCACCAGTTTTTACTGGTAATGTGTTAAACACTATTCCCTGAGACATCATCCCCTTTTCTTCCATCTCCAGCAGTATTGCTACTTCATACCTCAGGAAATTGTATAACATTGCCAGACATGCATATGCTCTTCTAGCAACCCTGGCTCTTCTAGCAACCCTGGCTCTTCTAGCAACCCTGTCATATTTTTTTTTTACATGTCAGCCATTTCCCACCCAGGCAGGGTGACCAAAAGAGAAAGAAAACCCCATATAGAAGGAAAAAACTTTCATCATTCAACACTTTCATTATCACTCATACATAATCATTGTCTTTGCAGAGATGCTCAGATACGACAGTTTAGATGTCCCTCCAAACTGCCAATATCCCAAACCCCTCCTTTAAAATGCAAGCATTGTATTTCCTATTTCCAGGACTCAAGTCCAGCTAACAGGTGTCCCTGAATCCCTTCATAAAATATTACCCTGCTCACACTCCAACAGCTCATCAGGTCCCAAAAACCATTCATCTCCATTCACTCCTATCCAACACGCTCACGCACGCTTGCTGGAAGTCCAAGCTCCTCCCTCACAAAACCTCCTTTACCCCTTCTCTCCAACCTTTTTGAGGATGACCCCTACCTTGCCTTCCTTCCCCTACAGATTTATATGCTCTCCAAGTCATTCTACTTAGTTCCAGTCTCTCTAAATGACGAAACTACCTCAACAACCCCTCTTCAGCCCTATGATTAATACTTTGAGTAACTCCACACCTCCTAATTTCCACACTATGAATTCTCTGCATAATATTTACACCACACATTGCCCTTAGACACAACATCTCCACTGCCTCCAGCCTCCTCCCTGTTGCAGTATTTACAACCCATGCCTCACACCCATATAAGAGTGTTGGTACCACTGTACTCTTGTACATTCCCATCTTTGCCTCTGAGGATAACATTTTTTTTTTTTTCCACAGATACCTCAATGCACCACTCACTTTTTTTTCATCAATGCTATGGTTAACCTCATCCTTCATAAACCCATCCACTGACATGGTTCGGACATGTAGAGAGAATGGAGCGAAACAGAATGACTTCAAGAGTGTATCAGTCTGTAGTGGAAGGAAGGCGGGGTAGGGGTCGGCCTAGGAAAGGTTGGAGGGAGGGGGTAAAGAAGGTTTTGTGTGCGAGGGGCTTGGACTTCCAGCAGGCATGCGTGAGTTTGTTTGATAGGAGTGAATGGAGACAAATGGTTTTTAATACTTGATGTGCTGTTGTAGTGTGAGCAAAGTAATATTTATGAAGGGGTTCAGGGAAACCGGCAGGCCGGACTTGAGTCCTGGAGATGGGAAGTACAGTGCCTGCACTCTGAAGGAGGGGTGTTAATGTTGCAGTTTAAAAACTGTAGTGTAAAGCACCCTTCTGGCAAGACAGTGATGGAGTGAATGATGGTGAAAGTTTTTCTTTTTCGGGCCACCCTGCCTTGGTGGGAATCGGCCAGTGTGATATTAAATAAAAAAATAAATAATTTACTTCTTCTATATTCCCTCCCTCCAATGTGATGTCCAATTTTTCTTTATCTAAATCATTTGATACCCTCATCACCTTACTATTATCTATGTTAACTTTCAATTTTCTACATTTACACACCCTCCCAAACTCGTCCACTAACCTTTGCAGCTTTTTTTTAGAATCTTCCAAAAGCACAGTATCATCAGCAAAAAGTAACTGTGTCAATTCCCATTTTGTATTTGATTCCCCAACACCCTAGCATTTACTTCTCTTACAACCCCATCTATATATATATATATATATATATATATATATATATGTTAAACAACCTTGGTGACATTACACATCCCTAAGACCCACATTTACTTTTACTGTCATATGCCATCTCCAAATCCATAAATACAACAAACCACTCCTTACCCTTATCTAGGTACTACCCACTCTTATGCTTCAATATAAACATTTAGTCTACCCATCCCTTACCCTTCCTGTATTCTCCCTGGTCCTCTGCAATCCTACTTTCTTCCTTACCCATAACCTTTTCAATAACTGTTATATTTTTTTAACACATCAGCTGTTTCCTGCCGAGGCAGGGTGACCCAAAAAGAAATAAAAATACTTTCATCATTCAACACTTTCACCATCACTCATACATAATCACTGTCTTTGCAGAGATGCTCAGTTACGACAGTTTATGTAGAGCATTTCAGGCAAATTAGGTCAATTTTGTCCCAGGATGCGACTCACACCAGTCGACTAACACCCAGGTACCCATTTTACCGATGGGTGAACATAGACAACCAGTGTAAGGAAACACGTCCAATGTTTCCACCCTTTCACCAGAAATCAAACGCGGACCCTCACCATCACCATGTGAAGCGAGAGCTTTTGCCACCAGGCTACGGGGCACCATGGCCTGGTGGCTTAAACTCTCTAAACATTCACATAACACCTCCCCAAATCTCTCCTCTACACACTTCTCACCCTTAGGTGTATACATGTATACAATTACTATAACCAACTTCTCTCATCTCTAAGACCTTTTAAAATACATAATTCTGTACATAGACTGGTATATGCTCTTTATAATTAAATGGAGATTTAATCCTGTTTCTATTAATTTAGTACCTTACCTGGAATTTCACATTTTTCGCCACTATATCCATGGGCACAGTCACAAATGAAGGATCCCAGGCCGTCGATGCATGTGGCACCATTGAAGCATGGAGAAGAGGCACACTCGTCTGTAAGGGTGGCTTATTATGAAAAAAAAGCGAGGTATATGCATGGTTTGAAAAGGGTGCAGCTGGGCCAGCAGTGGTGCAATTACAGCAAAAGCAAATACAGCCAGAATTTGGTATTAATCTGTGCTATAAATAATTTTAATATTTACAATGTGCAGCAGTGTGCTAAGATTTTAACAACAACACTAAGAAGGAAGTGCAGTAATTATGAAAGATTATTCTTAAGCTTCAAGAAAACCTGTTAACAGAGACAGTACCATTATATGTTAAATAAAATCATAGCAGGCTGTTAATAAAATAGTGATATTTTACCAATACTGTACATGAACAAATGGTTTACAAAGCTGAACTGAACACATCGACTGATTACCTCAAACACCTCCTCTTCTTTCACTTTTCTCTCTGTATAGCCCTTGTGGCTTAGTGCTTCTTTTTGATTACAATAATAAATAAAAAATTCACTTTTCTCTGCATTGGACTGAAGAAGCCACTGTGTGGTGAAATGTTTCCAGAATAAACATATCCAAATGTTGCACAAGTGACTCATTTATCACCAATACTGTACAAACCAATAAGGGTCGGAATGCTAAATGCTCTAATTTTGGGATGTAGTTAAAAATATTAAAGAGCAAGTGGTAGCAAATATGTTTTCTTTCGATCTTCATGCTTTGGTGGGAAATGGATGATATGTAAAAAAAAACTGATCTCAAATATACTTCAGTAAAAGTTGACCAAACATTCAAAAATTCTGAAGGATAAGCAATGAGGAAAATTACTTGTATCACATACAATGAGTATTACCTGGAGTTTACCTGGAGAGAGTTCCGGGGGTCAACGCCCCCACGGCCCGGTCTGTGACCAGGCCTCCTGGTGGATAAGAGCCTGATCAACCAGGCTGTTGCTGCTGGCTGCACGCAAACCAACGTACGAGCCACAGCCTGGCTGATCAGGAACTGACTTTAGGTGCTTGTCCAGTGCCAGCTTGAAGACTGCCAGGGGTCTGTTGGTAATCCCCCTTATGTGTGCTGGGAGGCAGTTGAACAGTCTTGGGCCCCTGACACTTATTGTATGGTCTCTTAACGTGCTAGTGACACCCCTGCTTTTCATTGGGGGGATGTTGCATCGTCTGCCAAGTCTTTTGCTTTCGTAGTGAGTGATTTTCGTGTGCAAGTTCGGTACTAGTCCCTCTAGGATTTTCCAGGTGTATATAATAATATAAGAATAATAATAATAATAACAATAATAATAATGGAGAGAGTAGTAAGGGAGAAAAAGTTAGCATATGAGAGGTTCTTGCAAAGTAGAAATGATGCAAGGAGGGAGGATTATATGGAGAGAAAAAGAGAGGTTAAAACAGTGGTGAAGCAATGTAAAAAGAGAGCAAATGAGAGAGTGGGTGAGATGTTATCAACAAATTTTTTTGAAAATAAGAAAAAGTTTTGGAATAAGATTAATAAGTTGAGGAAGCCTAGGGAACGAATGGATCTGATAGTTAAAAATAGGGGAGGAGAGTTATTAAATGAAGAGTTAGAGGTATCGGGAAGATGGAGGGAATATTTTGAGGAATTGTTAAATGTTGATGAAGATAGGGAGCTGTGATTTTGTGTATAGGGAAAGGAGGAATAACATCTTGTAGGAATGAAGAAGAGCCAGTTGTGAGTGTGGGGAAAGTTCGTGAGGCAGTGGGTAGAAAGAAAGGGGGTAAGGCAACAGGGACTGGTGGGATAAAGATAGAAATGTTAAAGGCAGGTAGCGATATAGTTTTGGAGTGGTTGGTGCTTTTATTTAATAAATGTATGGAAGAGGGTAAGATACCTAGGGATTGGCAGAGAGCATGCATAGTTCCTTTGTATAAAGGAAAAGGGGACAAAAGAGAGTGCAAAAATTATAGGGGGATAAGTCTGTTGCGTATACCTTGTAAAGTGTATGGTGGAGTTATTGAAAGAATTACGAGTAAGACGGAGAGTAGGATAGCAGATGAACAAGGAAGTTTTAGGAAGGGTAGGGGATGTGTAGACTAAGTGTTTACAGTGAAACATATACATGAACAGTATTTAGAAAGGGGTAAAGAGGTTTTTGTGGCATTTATGGATTTGGAAAAGGCATATGATAGGGTGGATAGGGGGGTAATGTGGCAGATGTTGCAAATGTATGGTATAGGAGGTAGGTTACTGAAAGCAGTGAAGAGTTTTTATGAGGATAGTGAGGCTCAGGTTAGACTATGTAGGAGAGAGGGTGATTATTTCTCAGTAAAAGTAGGCTTAGACAAGGATGTGTGATGTCACCATAGTTGTTCAATATATTTATAGATGGGGTTGTAAAAAAAGTGAATGCTCGGGTGTTGGCAAGAGGTGTGAGTTTAAAAGATAAAGAATCTAACACAAAGTGGGAGTTGTCACAATTGCTCTTTGCTGATGACACTGTGCTTTTGGGAGATTCTGAAGAGAAGTTGCAGAGGCTGGTGGATGAGTCTGATAGGGCATGTAAAAGAATAAAATTAAAAGAGAATATAGGAAAGAGCAAGGTGATAAGGATAACAAAAAAAATTAGGTGAAGAAAGATTGAATATCAGATTGGATGGAGAAAGTATGGAGGATATCACCTTCAAGGACCATAACATTGTATCAATCGCATCTGCTAGAAAAATGACAGGATGGATAATGAGAACCTTCAAAACTAGGGAGGCCAAGCCCATGATGACACTCTTCAGGTCACTTGTTCTATCTAGGCTGGAATATTGCTGCACACTAACAGCACCTTTCAAGGCAGGTGAAATTGCCGACCTAGAAAATGTACAGAGAACTTTCACGGCGCGCATAACGGAGATAAAACACCTCAATTACTGGGAGCGCTTGAGGTTCCTAAACCTGTATTCCCTGGAATGCAGGAGGGAGAGATACATGATTATATACACCTGGGAAATCCTAGAGGGACAAGTACCGAACTTGCACACGAAAATCACTCACTACGAAAGCAAAAGACTTGGCAGACGATGCAACATCCCCCCAATGAAAAGCAGGGGTGTCACTAGCACGTTAAGAGACCATACAATAAGTGTCAGGGGCCCGAGACTGTTCAACTGCCTCCCAGCACACATAAGGGGGATTACCAACAGACCCCTGGCAGTCTTCAAGCTGGCACTGGACAAGCACCTAAAGTCAGTTCCTGGTCAGCCGGGCTGTGGCTCGTACGTTGGTTTGCGTGCAGCCAGCAGCAACAGCCTGGTTGATCAGGCTCTGATCCACCAGGAGGCCTGGTCACAGACCGGGCCGCGGGGGCGTTGACCCCCGGAACTCTCTCCAGGTAAACTCCAGGTAAATATTTGGGAGTGGACGTGTCAGCAGATGGGCCTATGAAAGATGAGGTGAATCATAGAATTGATGAGGGAAAAAGAAGAGTGATGCACTTAGGAATCTGTAGAGATAAAGAACCTTGTCCATGGAAGCAAAGAAGGAAATGTATGAGAGTATAGTTAAACCAATGTTCTTAAATGGGTGTGAAACATGGGTGGTGAATGTTGCAACAAGGAGAAAGCTGGAGGCAGTGGAGATGTCATGTCTGAGGGCAATGTGTAGTGTGAAAATAATGCAGACAATTCGTAGTTTGGAAATTAGGAGGAGGTGCAGGATTACCAAAACTATTATCCAGAGGGTTGAGGGGGGGTTGTTGGGGCGGTTCGGACATGTAGAGAGAGTGGAATGAAATAGAATGACTTCAAGAGTGTATCTATCTGTAGTGGAGGGAAGGCAGGGTAGGGGTGGGTCGGCCTAGGAAAGGTTGGAGGGAGGGGGTAAAGGAGGTTTTGTGCAAGGGGCTTTGATATCCAACAAGCATGCATGAGCACATTAGATAGGAGCAAATGGAGACAAATGGCTTTTAGGACCTGATGTGCTGTTGGAGTGTGAGCAAGGAAACATTTATGATGGGATTCACAGAAAACAGCAGGCCGGACTTGAGTCCTGGAGATGGGAAGTACAGTGTCTGTACTCTGAAGGAGGGGTGTTAATGTTGCAGTTTTATAACTGTAGTGTAAGTGCGACTCTGGCAAGACAGTGATGGAGTGAATGATGATGAAAGTTTTTCTTTTTCTGGCCACCCTGCCTTGGTGGGAGACAGCTAATGTGTTAATAATAATAATAAAAAATATCTTTATTTCTACAAATACATGTACAAGGTATACAGGCCTAGCTGACATCAATGACATACTACTACATAGAAAGCCTCTTGTTATGCAGAGCATTTCAGGCAAATCAGGTCAGTTTTGTACCAGGATGCGACCCACACCTGTCGACTAACACCCAGGTACCCATTTTACTGATGGGTGAACTTAGACAACTGGTGTAAGAAAACATGCTCAATGTTTCGACCCTTTGCTGGGAATTGAACCCAGACCCCTCAGCGTGTTAAGCAAGAGCTTTTGCCACCAGGCCACTGTAAGGACCCAGACAGGTGGTGAAAATTTCATCTAATAAACGTGAACTGCATGGGACTAAAATGAATAAGAAGCCTAAAATAGAAAAGACAGATGAAGTATAACTAAAACAAAATTGCACAATTAAATATTGTACAATGAGTGATGCAAAAGATATAAACTATAACCAGTAACAAATACTGCACTGCAATTGTCCAAATAAAAAAGTGAGAGAAAATTCATCAGAATTCATTTAGGAAAGGATAAATTTAACCATTAAACAGTATTAGATTTTTAGTAATGCTGATCCATGGCCACATATTCTTTATACTGTGTTAATTAAGCAACACATGAAAGGCAATGGTCCTAGTGTCTGCTAAACAAAATTGATGCCTATCAGCAGTCCAGCTTCTCAAGAAGAGTGTAGCAAGGAAAATAAATATCTTGTACTGGATGCCAATAAAATGCAGTAAACAGAAGTAGTGGAGTATATGAACAAAGCAAGCTCAGTTTTTATTGTATATATATTTCTAAGTCATTTGCAAGCAATATGAAGCAAATACTTTAACAAACAAATAAACACATACATACATACATACATACATACATACATACATACATACATACATACATACATATACATACACACACACACACACACACACACACACACACACACACACACACACACACACACACACACACACACACACACACACACACACACACACACACACACACACACACACACAGAGTAGGGCCCCACTTATATGGCAAGTCAGGTTCCAGGCAACTGCTGGAAAGAAGACATCACCAGAAAGCAGAACGCCATTTTTTCCACTTATAAATGTCAGATAATAAGTTTACACTAACATATATTAAGTTAGCAATAGAACAAGGTATTAAAAAACAATAAAAAGTAAAATACACACACAGCACACTCATTACTTACCTCAAAATATTTGTAGTCTTAATGTAGGGTGAAAAGTGAGTAGTGTTTATTGTAAGAAGTTAGGTGTGGTAGGTATGGCAGCGAGTCATGCCAGACTACCCAACCCCACCCACACGTAATATACTTCGACATTTAAAGAGCCCTAGAGCGATAAAATGTATTTAGTGTACACTTACTACTTACCTTAAAATATTTTTAGTCTTAACCCTTAAACGGTCCAAACGTATATATATGTTCTCTCACGTAGCACCCCGAATTTTTAGAGTAAAAAAATCGTTTTTTTTTTTTAATAGGAAAAAAGAGTATATGGTACCTAGGCATCCCCAATTTTTTTCATATGGCGCACAGTGAGTGCACACACCCATTCTCTCATGTCTAGGCGACTCAGGCTTATTGTGCGAATGTTGAATGAATCACAAAGGAAACGTATATATACATTTGGGGCGCTACACGAGAGAACATATATAGTATATGTTTGGACCATTTAAGGGTTAATATAGGGTGCAAGGTGAATAATTGGGTTGGTAAGTATCGAAGTATGGTAGGTATTGTAACCCCATCTGGTCACCCAACCTACATGATATACTAGGCATTTAAAGTGTCCTAGATTTATAAAATGCATATACAGTACACTCATTACTTACCTTAAAATATTTGTAGTCTTAATGTAGGGTGCAAGGTGAGTAAATGAGATTAAATGAATAAACGAGAGAGAATGAGTACATGAGAGAGTAATAGGTTCATAAGTTTTGTAAAACAAACCAGCCAAACGTGTATGGTTTTAGTTATAATAGTAATATTGTAGGTATGTAGTCAGCCTGGGCTACATACCTACACTTACATAGCAGATTTATATGCTATGTAATGTGTTTCTTATATAATTTTGAAGAAAATATCATAGATGGATTAGTGAAAATGTCTATATTGATGTAAAATAAGACATTCAATGTACCCAAGAGTGATTATTATTACACAATAGAGAGATGTGCACATGGAGAATGTAATCAAACTGGGTGGTGCATGCCGTATTTGAAAGACCGTTCACAGTATAGAAAGTTCTGGTTATAATTTGAAATCGCCATATTAGTGGAACGCTGTAAAGCGGGGTCCTACTGTAAAGGATATATATATATATATATATATATATATATATATATATATATATATATATATATATATATATATATATATATATATATATATATATATATGTATATATATATATATATATATATATATATCAATAACAACACTGCACTAGCCAAGGATTCGAACCCATGTTGTACTGGCCTGCCTCATGGTAAGCGAGAATCATGTGACGCTTTAAACCACAGGACCACCCAACCCTACAAGAATGGCACAGCCAGCACACAGCTAGCTGTTGGGCCACCATCTGAGGGCATACAGAGGTGTGGAAGCTTCTAAGATAATTTCATTCTCATCCCTGTTTGGTGTACTAGCCTCATGAGCAGTATTTATATATTATTGTAACCATGAACGAGTGGTATTGATCAATAACAACACTGCGCTAGTAAAGGATTCGAACCCATGTTGTACTGGCCTGCTTCATGGTAAGCGAGAAACACATGACGCTTTAAACCACAGGGCCACCCAACCCTACAAGAATGGTGCAGCCAGCACACGGCTAGCTGTTGGGCCACCATCCGAGGGCATATGGAGGTGTGGGAGCTTCTAAGCTAATTTCATTCTCATCCCTGTTTGGTGTACTAGCCTCATGAACAGTATTTATACATTATTGTAACCACAAATGATTGGTATTGATCAGTAACAACACTGTGCTAGCCAAGATTCGAACCCATGTTGTACTGGCCAGCCTCATGGTAAGTGAGAACCACATGATGCTTTAAACCACAGGACCACCCAACCCTACAAGAACGGCGCAGCCAGCACACAGCTTGCTGTTGGGCCACCATCCGAGGGCATACAGAGGTGTGGGAGGTTCTAAGCTAATTTCATTCTCATCCATGTTTGGTGTACTAGCCTCATGAGCAGTATTTATATATTATTGTAACCACAAACGAGTGATATTGATCAATCACAACACTGCGCTAGCCAAGGATTCAAACCCATGTTGTACTGGCCTGCCCCATGGTAAGCGAGAACCACATGACACTTTAAACCACAGGACCACCCAACCCTACAAGAATGGCGCAGCCAATGGGCTAGTAACCCTTTTCCTGTAATAATTACTAAAAAGAATAAGAAGAAAATTGTCAAAGTGGGAAGTCTAAATGTGTGTGGATGTTGTGCAAATGATAAGAAAAAGATGATTGTAGATGTTATGAATGAGAAGAAGCTGGATGTCCTGGCTTTAACCCTTTGAGGGTCGACAGGCCCTCTCCGAAACTCGTTCTCAGGGTCGGCCAAATTTAAAAAAAAAAAAAATATTTTCTCTTATGAAAAGATAGAGAATCTTTTCCCGATCGTAAAGACACCAAAAGTTTGAAATTTGATAGAAAACTTACGGAATTATGCTCTCGCAAAGTTAGCGGTCTCGGCGATGTTTACGCATCGGCGATTTTGCCCACTTTGAGCCCCATTTTCGGCCAATTTCACTGTACTAGTCGACAAAAAACATGAATATTTCGCTAGAACTCCATTTTTTCTATCGAATGGGTGCAAGAAACCACTCATTTATGAAATTCAACTATCCAGTACAGTGGTCAGAATTTAGCAATTTTGCCAATTTCACACAAATTTCAAAAGATGCCAATTTCCGAATAGGGTCCAGAATAAACAAGAAAGACATTCCTAGTACTAAAATGACATTTCCTCTAGTCATTAGTCATGTCTCAAGGCCCCTCTTATATTCTTTTGCTTTCCACTTTGAATTTTTATTTTCACAAAAAATATAAGATTTACTGTTATGCAGACTACTGCATTAGTGTAAAAAATGGTATAAATATTATTGGTGCACTTGTGAAAGAATATTAGACTCACCAGTTGACGTGTATTGCACGCTTGGCACGATTTGTTTACTTTTGAAGTTTGGTAAAAATCGAACATTTCTGCTACTTTGAGCTCAATTTCAAGGCACCTTTCTTTGTAAAACCAGTCAAAATCATCTCAATTTCTGTAATATGTCTTCCATTCTATAAAATGAGACCAAGAAAACTAGAATACAACAATAAATACCATACGAAAATACACTGCAAAGTCGCTGATTTATTCAAAAAAAATGGTCAAAGTTTTTTTTTTCTCATTATGCACTGTGTGCTGCAGGATTTTTTTTAGACTGTGCACACTGACCACTTAGACCCATTCTTTCATATGAAGGCCTACCAGCTTTCTCCCACTAGATTTGAGGCCGCTAGAATTTATGAGTACTAGTACATCAAAAACCCCTACGCGTAAGACGTACTAGTACGACAAAAACCCTCAAAGGGTTAAGTGAAACAAAGCTGAAGTGGGTGGGAGAGTTTCAGTGGAGAGGAATAAATGGGATTAGGTCAGGGGTTTCAAATAGAGTTAGAGCTAAAGAAGGAGTAGCAATAATGTTGAAGGATAAGTTATGGCAATTCAATTCAATTCAATTCAAAGTTTATTCTCTATAAGGATTACAATGCTGAGTTTACAGGAATTTGGTTATTGTGTGGTTTACATGTAGTAAAATAGTGATTACAGAGTGTACCACTAGAACGCTTAGCATGGCTAGGCATTTCGGGCAGACTTAGTTTTATTCTTAATTGTAAAATATTACAAATTATGAGGTAAGTTGGTATTATGGCTAAGTGACTAAATACTAGTTTGTGAGTTTAGCAATGTGAATGCTTTTGTTTTGGCACAGTACATAGTTTCAGTATTGGAGTATCACAGGATTCATTATTTTAAGATTGAGATTAATATTTCTGTTTATGGTCAAATGAGTGAGTGAGTGTAAGTGTGAGTAAAATAAAGGTTGGATGTGAAAAGTGGGTTATAGTAAGCGTATATGCACCTGGAGAAGAGAGAAGTGTAGAGGAGAGAGAGAGAGATTTTGGGAAATGTTGAGTGAATGTGTGGGGAGTTTTGAACCAAGTGTGAGAGTAATGGTGGTTGGGGTTTTCGATGCTAAAGTGGGCAAAAATGTTGTGGAGGGAGTAGCAGGTAAATTTGGGGTGCCAGGGGTAAATAAAAATGGGAAGCCTTTAATTGAGCTATGTGTAGAAAGAGGTTTGGTAATAAGTAATACATATTTTATGAAGAAGAAGATAAATAAATATACAAGGTATGATATAGCATGTAATGAAAGTAGTTTGTTAGATTATGTATTGGTGGATAAAAGGTTGATGGGTAGGCTCCAGGATGTACACGTTTATAGAGGGGTAACTGATATATCGGATCATTATTTAGTTGTAGCTACAGTTAGAGTAAGAGGTAGATGGGAAAAGAGGAAAATGGCAACAACAAGCAAGAGGGAGGTGAAAGTGCATAAACTAAGGGAGGAGGAAGTTTGGGTGAGATATAAGCAACTATTGGCAAAAAGGTGAGCTGGTGCAAGTATGAGTAGTGGGAGGTTGAAGAGGGTTGGAATAATTTTAAAAATGCAGTATTAGAATGTGGAGCATAAGTTTATGGTTATAGGAGAGTGGGTGCAGGAGGAAAGAGGAGTGATTGGTGGAATGATGAAGTAAAGGGTGTGATAAAAGAGAAAAAGTTAGCTTATGAGAGGTTTTTACAAAGCAGAAGTGTTATAAGAAGAGTAGAGTATATGGAGAGTAAAAGAAAGGTGGAGAGAGTGGTGAGAGTGCAAAAGGAGATCAGATGATAGAGTGGGAGAGGCACTGTCAAGAAATTTTAATGAAAATAAGAAAAAATTTTGGAGTGAGTTAAACAAGTTAAGAAAGCTTAGAGAACGAATGGATTTGTTAGTTAAAAACAGAGTAGGGGAGTTAGTAGACGGGGAGATGGAGGTTTAGGATAGATGGCGAGAATATTTTGAGGAACTTTTAGATGTCGACGAAGAAAGGGAAGCAGTAATTTAATGCATTGGCCAGGGAGGTATACCATCTTTTAGGAGTGAAGAAGAACAGGATGTGAGTGTTAGGGAGGTGCGTGAGGCATTACGTAGAATGAAAGGGGGTAAAGCAGCTGGAATGTGATCATGACAGAAATGTTAAAAGCATTGGGGGGATATAGTGTTGGAGTGGTTGGTATTTTTGTTTAATAAATGTATGAAAGAGGGGAAGGTGCCTAGGGATTGGCAGAGAGCATGTATAGTCCTTTTATATAAAGGGAAGGGGGACAAAAGAGATTGTAAAATTTATAGAGGAATAAGTTTACTGAGTATACCAGGAAAAGTGTACAGTAGGGTTATAACTGAAAGAATTAGAGGTAAGACAGAATGTAGGATTGCGGATGAGCAAGGAGGTTTCAGAGTGGGTAGGGGATGTGGGATGTGTAGATCAAGTGTTTACATTGAAGCATATATGTGAGCAGTATTTAGATAAAGGCAGAGAAGTTTTTATTGCATTTATGGATTGTTGTAGTAGGTTGGTAGACAGCAACCACCCAGGGAAGTACTACCGTCCTGCCAGATGACTGTGAAACAGAAACCTGTAACTGTTTTGCATGATGGTAGGATTACTGGTTTCTTTTTCTGTCTCATAAACACGCTAGATAACAGGGATATCTTGCTACTCCTACTTACACTTTGGTCACACTTCACAGACATGCACATGCATATATATATACATACATCTAGGTTTTTCTCCTTTTTCTAAATAGCTCTTGTTCTTCTTTATTTCTTCTATTGTCCATGGGGAAGTGGAAAAGAATCTTTCCTCCGTAAGCCATGCGTGTCGTATGAGGCGGCTAAAATGCCGGGAGCAATGGGCTAGTAACCCCTTCTCCTGTAGACATTTACTAAAAAAAGAGAAGAAGAAAAACTTTATAAAACTAGGATGCTTGAATGTGCGTGGATGTAGTGCGGATGACAAGAAACTGATGATTGCTGATGTTATGAATGAAAAGAAGTTGGATGTCCTGGCCCTAAGTGAAACAAAGCTGAAGGGGGTAGGGGAGTTTCGGTGGGGGCAAATAAATGGGATTAAATCTGGAGTATCTGAGAGAGTTAGAGCAAAGGAAGGGGTAGCAGTAATGTTGAAGGATCAGTTATGGAAGGAGAAAAGAGAATATGAAAGTGTAAATTCAAGAATTATGTGAATTAAAGTAAAGGTTGGATGCGAAAAGTGGGTCATAATAAGCGTGTATGCACCTGGAGAAGAGAGGAATGTAGAGGAGAGAGAGAGATTTTGGGAGATGTTAAGTGAATGTATAGGAGCCTTTGAACCGAGTGAGAGAGTAATTGTGGTAGGGGATCTGAATGCTCAAGTAGGAGAAACTTTTAGAGAGGGTGTGGTAGGTAAGTTTGGGGTGCCAGGTGCAAATGATAATGGGAGCCCTTTGATTGAACTTTGTATAGAAAGGGGTTTAGTTATAGGTAATACATATTTTAAGAAAAAGAGGATAAATAAGTATACAAGATATGATGTAGGGTGAAATGACAGTAGTTTGTTGGATTATGTATTGGTAGATAAAAGACTGTTGAGTAGACTTCAGGATGTACATGTTTATAGAGGGGCCACAGATATATTAGATCACTTTCTAGTTGTAGCTACACTGAGAGTAAAAGGTAGATGGGATACAAGGAGAATAGAAGCATCAGGGAAGAGAGAGGTGAAGGTTTATAAACTAAAAGAGGAGGCAGTTAGGGTAAGATATAAACAGCTATTGGAGGATAGATGGGCTAATGAGAGCATAGGCAATGGAGTCGAAGAGGTATGGGGTAGGTTTTAAAATGTAGTGCTAAAGTGTTCAGCAGAAGTTTGTGGTTACAGAAAAGTGGGTGCAGGAGGGAAGAGGAGCGATTGGTGGAATGATGATGTAAAGAGAGTAGTAAGGGAGAAAAAGTTAGCATATGAGAAGTTTTTACAAAGTAGAAGTGATGCAAGGAGGGAAGAGTATATGGAGAAAAAGAGAGAGGTTAAGAGAGTGGTGAAGCAATGTAAAAAGAGAGCAAATGAGAGAGTGGGTGAGATGTTATCAACAAATTTTGTTGAAAATAAGAAAAAGTTTTGGAGTGAGATTAACAAGTTAAGGAAGCCTAGAGAACAAATGGATTTGTCAGTTAAAAATAGGAGAGGAGAGTTATTAAATGGAGAGTTAGAGGTATTGGGAAGATGGAGGGAATATTTTGAGGAATTGTTAAATGTTGATGAAGATAGGGAAGCAGTGATTTCGTGTATAGGGCAAGGAGGAATAACATCTTGTAGAGTGAGGAAGAGCCAGTTGTGAGTGTGGGTCAAGTTCGTGAGGCAGTAGGTAAAATGAAAGGGGGTAAGGCAGCCGGGAATGATGGGATAAAGATAGAAATGTTAAAAGCAGGTGGGGATATAGTTTTGGAGTGGTTGGTGCAATTATTTAATAAATGTATGGAAGAGGGTAAGGTACCTAGGGATTGGCAGAGAGCATGCATAGTTCCTTTGTATAAAGGCAAAGGGGATAAAAGAGAGTGCAAAAATTATAGAAGGATAAGTCTGTTGAGTATACCTGGTAAAGTGTATGGTAGAGTTATTATTGAAAGAATTAAGAGTAAGACGGAGAATAGGATAGCAGATGAACAAGGAAGCTTTAGGAAAGGTAGGGGGTGTGTGGACCAGGTGTTTACAGTCAAACATATAAGTGAACAGTATTTAGACAAGGCTAAAGAGGTCTTTGTGGCATTTATGGATTTGGAAAAGCTGTATGACAGGGTGGATAGGGGGGCAATGTGGCAGATGTTGCAGGTGTATGGTGTAGGAGGTAAGTTACTGAAAGCAGTGAAGACTTTTTATGAGGACAGTGAGGCTCAAGTTAGAGTATGTAGGAAAGAGGGAAATTATTTCCCAGTAAAAGTAGGCCTTAGACAAGGATGTGTGATGTCACCGTGGTTGTTTAACCCTTTCAGGGTCCAAGGCCCAAATCTGGAGTCGCGCACCAGTGTCCAAGAATTTTCAAAAAAAAAATTTGTTATTTTTTCTTATGAAATCGTAGAGAATCTTTTTGTGAAGGTAATAAAACAAAAAGTACGAAATTTGGTGGAAAATTGACGAAATTATGCTCTCGCGAATTTTGATGTGTCAACGATATTTACGAATCGGCGATTTTGCTGACTTTGACTCCCATTTTAGGCCAATTACATTATTACAATCAACCAAATTCTTAGCTATTTCACTAGTATTACTTCTATTATATCGATTGAGCACAAGAAATCGCCAAGTCAACTGTTTCAACTACAAAATAAAGTGATCGGAAATTGTTAATTTGGCCAATTTAACACAAAGTTCAAAATATTCCAATTTCAAAATAGGGTCCAGAATAAACAATGTAGGTATTCCTGGCACTAAACTAACATTTCCTCTGTTCATTAGTTATGTTTTGAGGCTTTACAAATAATTCCATTTCGATTTTTTATTCACATAATGAATTTTTATTCACACCAAAAAATAGAAGATTTACTGTTATGCAATATTGTAATAATTGTATAAATATCATCACCATATTTGTGAATGTATATTAGACCCACCAGCTGACGTGTATTAGACGTGTGAGGTCGTTTGTTTACTCTTGAATATCGGCAAAAATTTAACATTTCCGCTACTTTGAGCTCAGTTTCAAGCCATTTCCAGTGCTAAAACCAATCAAAATCATCTCTATTTCTGTAATATGTCTTCCATTCTATCAAATGAGACCAAGAAATCGCAAATACAACTATAAAAAACATTCGAAAAAACACTGCAAAGTTGCTGTTTTAATCGAAAAATCATGATTTAAGTTTTTTTCTCTCATTATACACAGTGTGCTGCAGGATCTGTTTTATGTGGTGCACACATACCACATAGATGTATTCTCTCATATCTAGGCCCAAATGTACCACTCACAGTTTATCAGAGTGAGCTGAGCTCATGGCGTAGATCTACGGTTTGGACACTCACCGTAAAGCCGTAGATCTACGGGACGGACCCTGAAAGGGTTAATATATGTATAGATAGGGTAGTAAGAGAAGTAAATGCGAGGGTCTTGGCAAGAGGCGTGGAGTTAAAAGATAAAGAATCACACATAAAGTGGGAGTTGTCACAGTTGCTCTTTGCTGATGACACTGTGCTCTTGGGAGATTCTGAAGAGAAGTTGCAGAGATTGGTGGATGAATTTGGTAGGGTGTGCAAAAGAAGAAAATTAAAAGTGAATACAGGAAAGAGTAAGGTTATGAGGATAACAAAAAGATTAGGTGATGAAAGATTGGATATTGGATTGGAGGGAGAGAGTATGGAGGAGTTGAATGTATTCAGATATTTGGGAGTGGACGTGTCAGCAGATGGGTCTATGAAAGATGAGGTGAATCATAGAATTGATGAGGGGAAAAGGGTGAGTGGTGCACTTAGGAGTCTGTGGAGACAAAGAACTTTGTCCTTGGAGGCAAAGAGGGGAATGTATGAGAGTATAGTTTTACCAACGCTCTTATATGGGTGTGAAGCATGGGTGATGAATGTTGCAGCGAGGAGAAGGCTGGAGGCAGTGAAGATGTAATGAAGTTTGTAGTGCTTGATCATTCCCCAGGATGTGACCCACAACAATCGACTAACTCCCAGGTGCCTTTTTACTGAAGGTTAACAGGGACAGTGGGTGTAAGGAGACTCACCCATTATATTATATATATATATATATATTTTTTTTTTTTTTTTTTTTTTTTTTCAACAAGTCGGCCGTCTCCCACCGAGGCAGGGTGACCCAAAAAAAGAAAGAAAATCACCAAAAAGAAAATACTTTCATCATCATTCAACACTTTCACCACACTCGCACATTATCACTGTTTTTGCAGAGGTGCTCAGAATACAACAGTCTAGAAGCATACACATATAAAGACACACAACATATCCCTCCAAACTGCCAATATCCCAAACCCCTCCTTTAAAGTGCAGGCATTGTACTTCCCATTTCCAGGACTCAAGTCCGACTATATGAAAATAACCGGTTTCCCTGAATCCCTTCACTAAATATTACCCTGCTCACACTCCAACAGATCGTCAGGTCCCAAGTACCATTCGTCTCCATTCACTCCTATCTAACACGCTCACGCACGCTTGCTGGAAATCCAAGCCCCTTACCCACAAAACCTCCTTTACCCCCTCTCTCCAACCCTTTCGAGGACGACCCCTACCCCGCCTTCCTTCCCCTATAGATTTATATGCTTTCCATGTCATTCTACTGTGATCCATTCTCTCTAAATGACCAAACCACCTCAACAACCCCTCTTCTGCCCTCTGACTAATACTTTTATTAACTCCACACCTTCTCCTAATTTCCACACTCCGAATTTTTTGCATAATATTTACACCACACATTGCCCTTAGACAGGACATCTCCGCTGCCTCCAACCGTCTCCTTGCTGCTGCATTTACCACCCAAGCTTCACACCCATATAAGAGTGTTGGTACTACTATACTTTCATACATTCCCTTCTTTGCCTCCATAGATATATATATATATATATATATATATATATATATATATATATATATATATATATATATATATATATATATATATATATATATATATATATATATATATATATATGCAAAACAACCACTCTGAAAGAATAGAGAAATTCCAAGGGCTTTCGTGACTACTCACATTATCAAGGAACTATGATAATGTGAGTAGTCACGAAAGTGCTTGGAATTTCTCTATTCTTTCAGAGTGGTTGTTTTGCATATTCCGAAATCACCTGTTTACGTGATCTTAGTGCGCATACATATATATATATATATATATATATATATATATATATATATATATTATTTATTTTTTATTATCACACCGGCCGATTCCCACCAAGGCAGGGTGGCCCGAAAAAGAAAAACTTTCACCATCATTCACTCCATCACTGTCTTGCCAGAAGGGTGCTTTACACTACAGTTTTTAAACTGCAACATTAACACCCCTCCTTCAGAGTGCAGGCACTGTACTTCCCATCTCCAGGACTCAAGTCCGGCCTGCCGGTTTCCCTGAATCCCTTCATAAATGTTACTTTGCTCACACTCCAACAGCACGTCAAGTATTAAAAACCATTTGTCTCCATTCACTCCTATCAAACACGCTCACGCATGCCTGCTGGAAGTCCAGGTAGTAGGTTGGTAGACAGCAACCACCCAGGGAAGTACTACCGTCCTGCCAGATGACTGTGAAACAAAAACCTGTAACTGTTTTGCATGATGGTAGGATTGCTGGTTTCTTTTTCTGTCTCATAAACACGCTAAGATAACAGGGATATCCTGCTACTCCTACTTACACTTTGGTCACACTTCACAGACACGCACATGCATATATATATATACATACATCTAGGTTTTTCTCCTTTTTCTAAATAGCTCTTGTTCTTTTTTATTTCTTCTATTGTCCATGGGGAAGTGGAAAAGAATCTTTCCTCCGTAAGCCATGCGTGTCGTATGAGGCGACTAAAATGCCGGGAGCAATGGGCTAGTAACCCCTTCTCCTGTATACACTTACTAAAAAAGAGAAGAAGAAAAACTTTATATATATATATATATATATATATATATATATATACATATACATATATATATATAGGGGACCTGAATGCTAAAGTAGGAGAAACTTTTAGAGAGGGTGTGGTAGGTAAGTTTGGGGTGCCAGGTGTAAATGATAATGGGAGCCCTTTGATTGAACTTTGTATAGAAAGGGGTTTAGTTATAGGTAATACATATTTTAAGAAAAAGAGGATAAATAAGTATACACGATATGATGTAGGGCGAAATGACAGTAGTTTGTTGGATTATGTATTGGTAGATAAAAGACTGTTGAGTAGACTTCAGGATGTACATGTTTATAGAGGGGCCACAGATATATCAGATCACTTTCTAGTTGTAGCTACACTGAGAGTAAAAGGTAGATGGGATACAAGGAGAATAGAAGCATCAGGGAAGAGAGAGGTGAAGGTTTATAAACTAAAAGAGGAGGCAGTTAGGGTAAGATATAAACAGCTATTGGAGGATAGATGGGCTAATGAGAGCATAGGCAATGGGGTCGAAGAGGTATGGGGTAGGTTTAAAAATGTAGTGTTAGAGTGTTCAGCAGAAGTTTGTGGTTACAGGAAAGTGGGTGCAGGAGGGAAGAGGAGCGATTGGTGGAATGATGATGTAAAGAGAGTAGTAAGGGAGAAAAAGTTAGCATATGAGAAGTTTTAACAAAGTAGAAGTGATGCAAGGAGGGAAGAGCATATGGAGAAAAAGAGAGAGGTTAAGAGAGTGGTGAAGCAATGTAAAAAGAGAGCAAATGAGAGAGTGGGTGAGATGTTATCAACAAATTTTGTTGAAAATAAGAAAAAGTTTTCGAGTGAGATTAACAAGTTAAGAAAGCCTAGAGAACAAATGGATTTGTCAGTTAAAAATAGGAGAGGAGAGTTATTAAATGGAGAGTTAGAGGTATTGGGAAGATGGAGGGAATATTTTGAGGAATTGTTAAATGTTGATGAAGATAGGGAAGCTGTGATTTCGTGTATAGGGCAAGGAGGAATAACATCTTGTAGGAGTGAGGAAGAGCCAGTTGTGAGTGTGGGGGAAGTTCGTGAGGCAGTAGGTAAAATGAAAGGGGGTAAGGCAGCCGGGATTGATGGGATAAAGATAGAAATGTTAAAAGCAGGTGGGGATATAGTTTTGGAGTGGTTGGTGCAATTATTTAATAAATGTATGGAAGAGGGTAAGGTACCTAGGGATTGGGAGAGAGCATGCATAGTTCCTTTGTATAAAGGCAAAGGGGATAAAAGAGAGTGCAAAAATTATAGGGGGATAAGTCTGTTGAGTGTACCTGGTAAAGTGTATGGTAGAGTTATAATTGAAAGAATTAAGAGTAAGACGGAGAATAGGATAGCAGATGAACAAGGAGGCTTTAGGAAAGGTAGGGGGTGTGTGGACCAGGTGTTTACAGTCAAACATATAAGTGAACAGTATTTAGATAAGGCTAAAGAGGTCTTTGTGGCATTTATGGATTTGGAAAAGGCGTATGACAGGGTGGATAGGGGGGCAATGTGGCAGATGTTGCAAGTGTATGGTGTAGGAGGTAGGTTACTGAAAGCAGTGAAGAGTTTTTACGAGGATAGTGAGGCTCAAGTTAGAGTATGTAGGAAAGAGGGAAATTTCTTCCCAGTAAAAGTAGGCCTTAGACAAGGATGTGTGATGTCACCGTGGTTGTTTAATATATTTATAGATGGGGTTGTAAGAGAAGTAAATGCGAGGGTCTTGGCAAGAGGCGTGGAGTTAAAAGATAAAGAATCACACACAAAGTGGGAGTTGTCACAGCTGCTCTTTGCTGATGACACCGTGCTCTTGGGAGATTCTGAAGAGAAGCTGCAGAGATTGGTGGATGAATTTGGTAGGGTGTGCAAAAGAAGAAAATTAAAGGTGAATACAGGAAAGAGTAAGGTTATGAGGATAACAAAAAGATTAGGTGATGAAAGATTGAATATCAGATTGGAGGGAGAGAGTATGGAGGAGGTGAATGTATTCAGATATTTGGGAGTGGACGTGTCAGCGGATGGGTCTATGAAAGATGAGGTGAATCATAGAATTGATGAGGGAAAAAGAGTGAGTGGTGCACTTAGGAGTCTGTGGAGACAAAGAACTTGGTCCTTGGAGGCAAAGAGGGGAATGTATGAGAGTATAGTTTTACCAACGCTCTTATATGGGTGTGAAGCGTGGGTGATGAATGTTGCAGCGAGGAGAAGGCTGGAGGCAGTGGAGATGTCATGTCTGAGGGCAATGTGTGGTGTGAATATAATGCAGAGAATTCGTAGTTTGGAAGTTAGGAGGAGGTGCGGGATTACCAAAACTGTTGTCCAGAGGGCTGAGGAAGGGTTGTTGAGGTGGTTCGGACATGTAGAGAGAATGGAGCGAAACAGAATGACTTCAAGAGTGTATCAGTCTGTAGTGGAAGGAAGGCGGGGTAGGGGTCGGCCTAGGAAGGGTTGGAGGGAGGGGGTAAAGGAGGTTTTGTGTGCGAGGGGCTTGGACTTCCAGCAGGCATGCGTGAGCGTGTTTGATAGGAGTGAATGGAGACAAATGGTTTTTAATACTTGACGTGCTGTTGGAGTGTGAGCAAAGTAACATTTATGAAGGGATTCAGGGAAACCGGCAGGCCAGACTTGAGTCCTGGAGATGGGAAGTACAGTGCCTGCACTCTGAAGGAGGGGTGTTAATGATGCAGTTTAAAAACTGTAGTGTAAAGCACCCTTCTGGCAAGACAGTGATGGAGTGAATGATGGTGAAAGTTTTTCTTTTTCGGGCCACCCTGCCTTGGTGGGAATCGGCCAGTGTGATAATAATAATAATAAACAAAATATATATAGTATATATATATATATATATATATATATATATATATATATATATATATATATATGTATATATATATATATATATATATATATATATATATATATATATATATATATATATATATATATATATATATATATATATATACACAAACACTGTTTGTGTATATTTCACCTGCTCTTGCAAGCAGTACCTTGTTCCAAGGTTTGTAGGTTCGAGTCTCCTTCAGCCAGAGATCAGTGTTTGTGTATTTTTCGCCTGCTCTTGCGAATTCCTTGCATATATATATATATATATATATATATATATATATATATATATATATATATATATATATATATATACAGGAGGGCCCCACTTATATGGCGGGTTAGGTTCCAGGCTACCGCCATAAAGCGGAAACCACCGTAAAGTGGAACACCCTTTTTTTCCACTTACAAATGCATACAAACACTAGATAACAAGTTTACACTAACATATATTATGTTAGCAATAGAACCAGGCATCAAAAAACAATGCACACATAGTGCACTCATTACTTACCTCAAAATATTTAAAGTCTTAATCTAGGGTGAGACAAGTAGTATTTATTGTAAGAAATCAAGTGTGGTATGTATGGTAGTCAGCCAGGCTACCATACCAGGCCACCCCACCCACACATACTATTCTATGATATTTAAGCATCCCAGAGCGATAAAATGTATATACAGTTCACTCATTACTTACCTTAAAATATAGGGTGAGATGAGTAGTATTTATTGTAAAAAATCAAGTGTGGTATGTATGGTAGTCAGCCAGGCTACCATACCAGGCCAACCCACCCACACATACTATTCTATGATATTTAAGCATCCCAGAGCGATAAAATGTATATACAGTTCACTCATTACTTACCTTAAAATATAGGGTGAGATGAGTAGTATTTATTGTAAAAAATCAAGTGTGGTATGTATGGTAGTCAGCCAGGCTACCATACCAGGCCAACCCACCCACACATACTATTCTATGATATTTAAGCATCCCAGAGTGATAAAATGTATATACAGTTCACTCATTACTTACCTTAAAATATGCTAAGCGTTCTAGTGGTACACTCTGTAATCACAATTTTACTACATGTAAACCAAACAATAACCAAATTTCTGTAAACTCAGCATTGTAATCCTTATAGAGAATAAACTTTATTGTAAAAAATCAAGTGTGGTATGTATGGTAGTCAGCTGGGCTACCATACCAGAGAGAAAGAATGAGTGCATGAGAGAGGACAGGCGCAGAGTTATGTAAACAAACCAGGCGAAGGTAAGTTTTGTAAACAAACAGTGTGCACGTCTGGTTTGTGTACAAGTTACATTGTGTACAGGTTGTCTCTACATTGATACGGTAGAATAAATAAAGAAGAACACTCCCATTCTCATGTAGCATCATTTTGAGAAGAAATGATGCTCTGAGTGAAGGCAATGGAAGTAAGTCACTCTGACTTTTTTGGGTTATCCTAGGTTCTCTACACATATGTTGTTATGTATTTATGTTATGTATCGTGTTTATTATATAATTTTGAAAAAAAAATATCACGGATGGATTAATGAAAATGTGTATATTAACGTAATATACAACATTTAATGATACACCGAGCTCAGACAGCGTAAACAAACAAACTGAACAGGTTGTGGGCGATCACTCGGTCAGGCGAAATAGACGTTATTAATACGTGTCCAGTTTTAGTTTATTCATGTACATTTGTAAGAGTTTGTGAAACTTTTACCTTATAATATTTTTATTATTATTATAATTAAATCACGAAACAAATACTCTTATACTGTGTACAAGTTAGTACAGAATTATAGCTATAAAGTGAAGGCATACGAAAGGAATATTTTTCTACAGTTATCCCTAGTAACAGGTGACAGGCTAGAGAAAACGTAATTCTTCCGACACTTCTACAAACCGTTTGGTAAACATCTCATATATATTTGTATAAATTTTTATACTGTGGGTGCATGTATCATGTTTGTGTGTTACATAATGTGTTTCTTATATAATTTTGAAAAAAATATCATAGATAGATTAAGGGAAATGTCTATATTAACGTAATATGCGACATTAATGCGCCCAAGAGATTATTATTACTATTATTATTACTATTATTATTACTATTATTATTATTATTATTATTATTATTATTATTATTATTGCATCAAGAGTAGAGAGACTCTTAGTGATTTTAATGTGTACCTACATGCCAGCACAGTGTGTAAGTTTATTTAGGTACAGGTGTACACAAGTTTAATTATCAAGTACAATACATATAAAATATACAATAACTTTAAAACACTTGAAATTTTGGAAAGTTTCCAGACATAATAAGGAGATGTGCTCAGGGAGAATGTAAACAAACTCGGTGGGCCGCTGTGACCGTATTAGAAAGACAGGTGGGGGGAGCCGTATAGCGAGTTTTGGTCATAATTTGAAATGTCCGTATTAGCGGAACGCCGTAAAGCGAAACGCCGTAAAGCGGGGCCCTGCTGTGTATATATATATATATATATATATATATATATATACATATATATATATACATACATATATATATATACAGTGGACCCCCGCATACTGGACGCCTTGCATAACGGACAATCCGCATACCGGACGCTTTGATCGCTAAAATTTTGCCCTGCATACCGCCCAAAAACCCGCTCAGCACCCTTCGTCCGAGACGCGTCCAATGTGCGGCCTGAGCCAGCCTCATATGTTCCGCCGGTGGCATTGTTTACCAGCCAGCCTCCGCGGTAACATTCAAGCATACAATCAGAATATTTCGTATTATTACAGTGTTTTCGGTGCTGTTTCTGGAAAATAAGTGACCATGGGCCCCAAGAAAGCTTCTAGTTCCAACCCTACAGCAATAAGGGTTAGAATTCCAATAGAAATGAAGAAAGAGATCATTGATAAGTATGAAAGTGGAGTGCGTATCACCGACCTGGTCAGGTTGTACAAGAAACCCAAATCAACCATCTCTACTATTGTGGGCAACAGAAAGGCAATCAAGGAAGCTGTTCTTGCCAAAGGTTTAACTGTGTTTTCGAAACAAAGATCGCAAGTGATGGAAGATGTTGAGAGACTCTTATTGGTGTGGATAAATGAAAAACAGCTAGCAGGAGATAGCGTCTCTCAAGCGATCATAAGCGAAAAGGCTAGGAAGTTGCATGAGGATTTAATTAAAAAAAGGCCTGCAACTAGTGATGATGTGAGTGAATTTAAGGCCAGCAAAGGTTGGTTTGAGAGATTTAAGAAGCATAGTGGCATACATAGTGTGATACGGCATGGTGAGGCTGCCAGTTCGGACCACAAAGCGGCTGAAAAATATGTGCAGGAATTCAAGGAGTACATAGAAACTGAAGGACTGAAACCTGAACAAGTGTTTAATTGTGATGAAACAGGCCTGTTCTGGAAGAAAATGCCAAGCAGGACCTACATTACTCAGGAGGAAAAGGCACTCCCAGGACATAAGCCTATGAAAGACAGGCTTACTTTGTTGATGTGTGCCAATGCTAGTGGTGATTGCAAAGTTAAGCCTTTATTAGTGTATCACTCTGAAACTCCCAGAGCGTTCAGGCAAAAGAATGTCCTCAAGGATAATTTGTGTGTGCTGTGGAGATCAAACAGTAAGGCATGGGTCACTAGGGACTTTTTCTATAACTGGTTACACCATGCATTTGCCCCCAATGTCAAAGATTACCTAACTGAAAAGAAATTAGAACTTAAGTGCCTCCTGGTGTTAGACAATGCCCCTGGTCATCCTACAGACGTGGCAGAGCGACTTTATGGGGACATGAGCTTCATTAAGGTGAAGTTTTTGCCTCCTAATACCACTCCTCTCCTGCAGCCCATGGACCAGCAGGTTATTGCAAACTTCAAAAAACTGTACACAAAAGCTCTGTTTGAAAGGTGCTTTGTAGTGACCTCAGAAACTCAACTGACTCTAAGAGAGTTTTGGAGAGATCACTTTAATATCCTCAATTGTATAAACCTTATAGGTAAGGCTTGGGAGGGAGTGACTAAGAAGACCTTGAACTCTGCTTGGAAGAAACTGTGGCCAGAATGTGTAGACAAAAGGGATTTTGAAGGGTTTGAGGCTAACCCTGAGAGGAGTATACCAATTGAGGAATCAATTGTGGCATTGGGGAAGTCCTTGGGGTTGGAGGTTAGTGGGGAGGATGTGGAAGAGTTGGTGGAGGAGGACAATGAAGACCTAACCACTGATGAGCTGATAGATCAACTTCAAGAGCAAGAGGCCAGACCTGGGGAAACTGGTTCAAAGGAGGGGAGAGAGAAATTGAAGGAATTGCCTACTTCAAAGATTAAGGAAATGTGTGCAAAATGGCTTGAAGTGCAAACCTTTTTTGATGAAAATCACCCTCACACAGCTATTGCAAGCCGTGCTGGTGACTGTTACAATGACAATGTTGTGAACCACTTTAGACAAATCATAAAGGAACGAGAGGTACAGGCCACTATGGACAGATATGTTGTGCGAAAGAAGTCCAGTGACTCTGAAGCTGGTCCTAGTGGCATTAAAAGAAGAAGGGAAGTAACCCCAGAAAAGGACTCGACACCTCAAGTCTTAATGGAAGGGGATTCCCCTTCTAAACACTAACACTCTCTCTCCCCTCCTCCCATCCCATCAATCATCACCAGATCTTCAATAAAAGTAAGTGTCATGTAATTGTGCATGCCTTTTTCAGTTTGTGTGTACTAAAATTAACATTTCATGTGGTAAAAAAAAATTTTTTTCATACTTTTGGGTGTCTTGCACGGATTAATTTTATTTCCATTATTTCTTATGGGGAAAATTCATTCACATACCGAACATTTCGCATAACAGCCAGCCCTCTTGCACGGATTAAGGTCGCTATGCGGGGGTCCACTGTATGTATATATATATATATATATATATATAGTATATATATATATATAGTATATATATATATATATAGTATATATATATATACAGTGGACCCTCGACCAACGATATTAATCCGTTCCTGAGAGCTCATCGTTAATCGAAATTATCGTTAATCGAGTTAATTTTCTCCATAAGAAATAATGGAAATCAAATTAATCCATGCAAGACACCCAAAAGTATTGAAAAAAAAAATTTTACCACATGAAATATTAACTTAAATACATACAATCTGAAGAAGACATGTACAATTACATGACACTTACCGTTATTGAAGATCTGGTGATGATTGATGGGATGGGAGGAGGGGAGACTGTGGATGGTGTTAGTGTTTAGAAGGGGAATCCCCTTCCATTAGGACTTGAAGTGTCAAGTCCTTTTCTGGGGTTACTTCCCTTCTTCTTTTAATGCCACTAGGACCAGCTTGAGAGTCACTGGACCTCTGTCACACAACATATCTGTCCATAGAGGCCTGTACCTCCCGTTCCTTTATGACATTCCTAAAGTGTTTCACAACATTGTTAGTGTCACAATTAAACACTTGTTCAGGTTTCAATTCTTCACTGTCTATGTACTCCTTGAATTCCTGCACATATTTTTCAGCTGCTTTTTGGTCCAAACTGGCAGCCTCACCATGCTTTATCATACTATGTATGCCACTACGATTCTTAAATCTCTCAAACCAACCTTTGCTGGCCTTAAATTCACTCACATCACCACTAGTTGCAGACATTTTTCTAATTAAATCCTCATGCAACTTCCTAGCCTTTTCACATACGATTGCTTGAGAGATGCTATCTCCTGCTATCTGTTTTTCGTTTATCCACACCAATAACAGTCTCTCAACATCTTCTATCACTTGCAATCTCAGTTTCGACAACATAGTTGCACCTTTGACAAGAACAGCTTCCTTGATTGCCGTTTTCTTGGCCACAATAGTAGCAATGGTTGATTGGGGTTTTGTGTACAACCTGGCCAGCTCGGAGACACGCACTCCACTTCTATACTTAGCAATGATCTCTTTCTTTATATCCATAGTAATTTTCACCCTTTTTGCTGTAGGGTTGGCACTAGAAGCTTTCTTGGGGCCCATGGTGACTTATTTTGCAGGTGCAATCTCTATGTTTGGATGGGACCGCGATGGCTGGCTGGCTTGTAAACACTGGCCACAAGTGGACGCGTCTCAGACAGAACGAATCGTGTTGGTCAAGTTTTTTAGCACTAGTTGAGGCAAAATTTTTGCGTTAAAATGTATCGCTAGTCGGATTTAACGTTAGACGATGCCATCGTTGGTCGAGGGTGCACTGTATACATATATATATATATACAGTGGACCCCCGCATAACGATGGCATCACATAGCGATTAATCCGCATACCGCTTGCTTTAATCGCAAAAATTTTGCCGCATACCACTTAAAAACCCGCTCACCGATTTTCGTCCGAGACGCTTCCAATGTGCGCCCTCAGCCAGCCTCACATGTGCCGCCCGTGCCATTGTTTACCAGCCAGCCTCCGCGGTAACATCCAAGCATACAATCGGAATATTTCGTATTATTACAGTGTTTTCGGTGCTGTTTCTGGAAAATAAGTGACCATGGGCCCCAAGAAAGCTTCTAGTGCCAACCGTACACCAATAAGGGTGAGAATTCCAATAGAAATGAAGAAAGAGATCATTGATAAGTATGAAAGTGGAGTGCGTATCGCCGACCTGGTCAGGTTGTACAAGAAACCCCAATCAACCATCGCTACTATTGTGGGCACCAGAAAGGCAATCAAGGAAGCTGTTCTTGCCAAAGGTTTAACTGTGTTTTCGAAACAAAGATCGCAAGTGATGGAAGATGTTGAGAGACTCTTATTGGTGTGGATAAATGAAAAACAGCTAGCAGGAGATAGCGTCTCTCAAGCGATCATATGTGAAAAGGCTAGGAAGTTGCATGAGGATTTAATTAAAAAAATGCCTGCAACTAGTGATGATGTGAGTGAATTTAAGGCCAGCAAAGGTTGGTTTGAGAGATTTAAGAAGCGTAGTGGCATACATAGTGTGATAAGGCATGGTGAGGCTGCCAGTTCGGACCACAAAGCAGCTGAAAAATATGTGCATGAATTCAAGGAGTACATAGACAGTGAAGGACTGAAACCTGAACAAGTGTTTAATTGTGATGAAACAGGCCTGTTTTGGAAGAAAATGCCAAGCAGGACCTACATTACTCAGGAGGAAAAGGCACTCCCAGGACATAAGCCTATGAAAGACAGGCTTACTTTGTTGATGTGTGCCAATGCTAGTGGTGATTGCAAAGTTAAGCCTTTATTAGTGTATCACTCTGAAACTCTCAGAGCGTTCAGGCAAAAGAATGTCCTCAAGGATAATTTGTGTGTGCTGTGGAGGGCAAACAGTAAGGCATGGGTCACTAGGGACTTTTTCTATAACTGGTTACACCATGCATTTTCCCCCAATGTGAAAGATTGCCTAACTGAAAAGAAATTAGAACTTAAGTGCCTCCTGGTGTTAGACAATGCCCCTGGTCATCCTACAGACGTGGCAGAGCGACTTTATGGGGACATGAGCTTCATTAAGGTGAAGTTTTTGCCTCCTAATACCACTCCTCTCCTGCAGCCCATGGACCAGCAGGTTATTGCAAACTTCAAAAAACTGTACACAAAAGCTCTGTTTGAAAGGTGCTTTGTAGTGACCTCAGAAACTCAACTGACTCTAAGAGAGTTTTGGAGAGAGCACTTTAATATCCTCAATTGTGTAAACCTTATAGGTAAGGCTTGGGAGGGAGTGACTAAGAAGACCTTGAACTCTGCTTGGAAGAAACTGTGGCCAGAATGTGTAGACAAAAGGGATTTTGAAGGGTTTGAGGCTAACCCTGAGAGGATTATGCCACTTGAGGAATCCATTGTGGCATTGGGAAAGTCCTTGGGGTTGGAGGTTAGTGGGGAGGATGTGGAAGAGTTGGTGGAGGAGGACAATGAAGAACTAACCACTGATGAGCTGATAGATGAACTTCAAGAGCAAGAGGCCAGACCTGAGGAAACTGGTTCAGAGGAGGGGAGAGAGAAATTGAAGAAGTTACCTACTACAAAGATTAAAGAAATCTGTGCAAAGTGGCTTGAAGTGCAAACCTTCATGGATGAAAATCACCCTCACACAGCTATTGCAAGCCGTGTTGGCAACCTGTACACTGACAATGTTGTGAAACACTTTAGGGAAGTCATAAAGGAACGAGAGGTACAGGCCACTATGGACAGATATGTTGTGCGAAAGAAGTCCAGTGACTCTGAAGCTGGTCCTAGTGGCATTAAAAGAAGAAGGGAAGTAACCCCAGAAAAGGACTCGACACCTCAAGTCTTAATGGAAGGGGATTCCCCTTCTAAACACTAACACTCTCTGTCCCCTCCTCCCATCCCATCAATCATCACCAGATCTTCAATAAAAGTAAGTGTCATGTAAGTGTGCATGCCTTTTTCAGTTTGTGTGTATTAAAATTAACATTTCATGTGGTAAAAATTTTTTTTTTTCATACTTTTGGGTGTCTTGCACGGATTAATTTTATTTCCATTATTTCTTATGGGGAAAATTCATTCACATACCGATTATTTCGCATAACAATTACCCCTCTTGCACGGATTAAAATCGTTATGCGGGGGTCCACCGTATATATATATATATATATATATATATTTTTTTTTTTCAACAAGTCGGCCGTCTCCCATCGAGGCAGGGTGACCCAAAAAGAAAGAAAATCCCCAAAAAGAAAATACTTTCATCATCATTCAACACTTTCACCTCACTTACACATAATCACTGTTTTTCCAGAGGTGCTCAGAACACAACAGTTTAAAAGCATATACATGTATGTATGTATAAAGATACACAACATATCCCTCCAAACTGCTAATATCCCAAAACCCTTCCTTTAGAGTGCAGGCATTGTACTTCCCATTTCCAGGACTCAAGTCCGACTATTTAAAAATAACCGGTTTCCCTGAATCTCTTCACTAAATATTACCCTGCTCACACTCCAACAAATCATCAAGTCCAAAATACCATTTGTCTCCATTCACTCCTATCAAATACGCTCATGCACGCCTGCTGGAAGTCCAAGCCCCTCGCCCACAAAACCTCCCTTACCCCTTCCTTCCAACCTTTTCAAGGACGACCCCTACCCCGCCTTCCTTCTCCTACAGATTTATATGCTCTCCATGTCATTCTACTTTGATCCATTCTCTCTAAATGACCAAATCACTTCAACAACCCCTCTTCAGTCCTCTGACTAATACTTTTATTAACTCCACACCTTCTCCTAATTTCCACACTCCGAATTTTCTGCATAATATTTACACCACACATTGCCCTTAGACAGGACATCTCCACTGCCTCCAACTGCCTCCTCGCTGCTGCATTCACAACCCAAGCTTCACACCCATATAAGAGTGTTGGTACTACTATACTTTCATACATTCCCTTCTTTGCCTCCATAGATAATGTTTTTTTGACTCCACATATACCTCAGCACACCACTCACCTTTTTTCCCTCATCAATTCTATGATTAACCTCATCCTTCATAAATCCATCTGCCGACACGTCAACTCCCAAGTATCTGAAAACATTCACTTCTTCCATACTCCTCCTCCCCAATTTGATATCCAATTTTTCTTTATCTAAATCATTTGATACCCTCATCACCTTACTCTTTTCTATGTTCACTTTCAACTTTCTACCTTTACACACACTCCCAAACTCATCCACTAACCTTTGCAATTTTTCTTTAGAATCTCCCATAAGCACAGTATCATCAGCAAAAAGTAACTGTATCAATTCCCATTTTGTATTTGATTTCCCATAATTTAATCCCACCCCTCTCCCGAACACCCTAGCATTTACTTCTTTTACGACCCCATCTATAAATATATTAAACAACCATGGTGACATTACACATCCCTGTCTAAGACCTACTTTTACCGGGAAGTAGTCTCCCTCTCTTCTACACACCCTAACCTGAGCCTCACTATCCTCATAAAAACTCTTTACAGCATTTAGTAACTTACCACCTATTCCATATACTTGCAACATTTGCACATTGCTCCTCTATCCACTCTATCACATGCCTTTTCTAAATCCATAAATGCAATAAAAACTTCCCTACCTTTATCTAAATACTGTTCACATATATGCTTCAATGTAAACACTTGATCTACACATCCCCTACCCACTCTGAAACCTCCTTGCTCATCCGCAATCCTACATTCTGTCTTACCTCTAATTCTTTCAATAATAACCCTACCGTACACTTTTCTTGTTATAATCAATAAACTTATTCCTCTAGAATTTTTACAATCTCTCTTGTCCCCCTTCCCTTTATATAAAGGGACTATACATGCTCTCTGCCAATCCCTAGGTACCTTCCCCTCTTTCATACATTTATTAAACAAAAGTACCAAACACTCCAACACTATATCCCCCCCTGCTTTTAACATTTCTGTCATGATCCCATCAGTTCCAGCTGCCTTACCCCCTTTCATTCTCTGTAATGCCTCACATACCTACCCCACACTTACATTCTGCTCTACTTCACTCCTAAAAGATGGTATACTTCCCTGGCCAGTGCATGAAATTACCGCCTCCCTTTCTTCCTCAACATTTAAAAGTTCCTCAAAATATTCTCGCCATCTACCTAATATCTCCCTCTCCCCATCTACTAACTCCCCTACTCTGTTTTTAACTGGCAAATCCATACGTTCCCTAGGCTTTTTAACTTGTTTAACTCCATACACAACTGTAGGCCAGACCAACAAGGGGGTGGCACAGCCATATACTACTCAGACCAACTAGAATGTATCACTAATACTTGCACAAGAGATGAACATGGGGAATATATAATAGCCAAATTCAAATCCAAATACCTACAAAAACCTCTCACATTGATAAACATCTACAGAGTTCCACAGTCAAACATTAGCCAATTTAGTCAAAACCTAGGAAGTATGATAACTGATGCACGCATGAACAAAGATCACTTACTACTCTCAGGTGACTTCAATATAAATCTCCTGCAAGACCAGGACCCACACGTTACTGAATTCACAAACACAATGAGTAACTGTATGTTGCTACCAACAGTAACAAAACCTACAAGAGTTACAGAGACTAGTGTTTCCCTACTTGACCACATCTGGACCAACACCATATCCCCTTTAAAATCAGGCATAATTACAGATAATACCACAGACCACTACCCTACTTTCCTCATAACAACTCTTGGTAAATTACCCCAAGACACTACTAAAGTCACCTTCAGACTTCACAATGAGGCAGCCATTAATAACTTCACAACAGCATTAGCAAACATTGATTGGCACACTGAGCTAGAAATCAATACAGATATTGACGAATGTATTAATAATTTTCTAAAAAAGACTCAATACCTCTATAACAAGCACTGCCCTAAAAAAACTAAGCAGATGACAGCTAAGAGACTGAACAGTCCCTGGCTAACACCCAGCATTCTCAAATCCATAAATACAAAACACCAATATGAAAAACAGTACAGAATGGGTCACATAACCAGAGACCAAACAAAACGTTACTCGTCAATCCTAACCAGCCTGATAAGAAGGGCAAAAAAATTGTATTATGAGAACAGATTATCCAACTTACGAGGTGATATAAAAAAGACCTGGAAAACCCTATCAGAAATTCTGGGAACAAAAAAGATATCACGAAATAGCGAAATAAAATTAGCAAAATCAGATGAACCCCAACTCCCACCAACAGAAACAGCAAACAGACTCAATGATTTCTTCTCCACTATAGGACAAAACCTTGCCAATAAAATCCCAAGCTCAGATACCCCACCAAATGACTACCTCACCGGCAACTACCCGAACACACTGTTCCTAGCTCCGACTAACCGATACGAAGTCTCCCTTATTATCAACGCACTAAAAAACAAGGCAGGAGATTTAAATACCTTACCACCCTTTATATACAAAAAAGTGTCACAAGTGCTATCACCAATCATTGCAACACTCTTTAACAAATCCATTGAATCCTCCACCTTCCCTACAGTACTCAAAATAGCAAGGGTCACCCCGATCCACAAAGGAGGAGACCAAACAGAGTTGAATAACTATAGGCCAATATCCAACTTACACCCTCTCTCAAAAATCTTCGAAAAATTAATTCATAAACGAATCTACTCCTACCTTATCTCCCAAAACATACTCAACCCCTGCCAATTTGGATTCAGGCCTAATAAAAATACTAATGATGCTATTATACACATGCTAGAACATATATACACTGCAATAGAGAAAAAAGAAGTCCCACTGGGGATCTTCATTGACTTACGTAAAGCTTTTGATACAGTTGACCATGACTTGCTCCACGTAAAATTATCACACTATGGTATAAGAGGGCACTCCCTCAACTACCTCAAGTCATACCTCAGCAACAGAAGCCAATATGTGTACGCAAATGGGGCAAACTCTTCTGCACAACCAATTACAGTTGGTGTCCCACAGGGAAGTGTCCTTGGCCCTCTTCTCTTTCTCCTATACATAAATGACCTACCAAATGCTTCTCAATTACTCAAACCCACACTATTTGCTGATGACACAACATACGTCTTCTCCCACCCGAGCCCAGTCACGCTAGCCAATACTGTAAATACCGAATTACAGAAAATATCTACCTGGATGAGTACTAACAAACTTACACTAAACATTGACAAAACCTACTTCATTCAGTTTGGTAACAGAGCTACAGATGTCCCTCTTAACATAATGATAAACGGATCACCTATCACAAAGCTAACAGAGGGAAAATTCTTAGGAATCCACCTTGATAATAGACTCAAATTTCATACACATATACAACAAATTTCTAAGAAAATTTCCAAGACTGTAGGCATACTATCGAAGATACGGTACTATGCTCCACAGTCAGCCCTCCTGGCCCTATATCACTCTCTTATTTACCCCTATCTCACCTATGGAATTTGTGCATGGGGCTCAACAACAAGTAACCATCTCAGACCACTAATTACCCAACAAAAGGCTGCAGTTAGAATGATAACAAATTCTCACTACAGGCAGCACACTCCACCAATATTCAATACACTCAACCTACTCACCATACAAAACATCCATACTTATTACTGCACCTATTACATACATAGAACACTCAACTCTGATATTAACCCTCCCCTCAAACATCTCCTTGCCAACCTCAACAGAACACATGACCATAACACAAGGCACAGATCACTCTTTGATATTCCTCGTGTCCATCTCACGCTATGCAAAAACTCAATGCACATAAAAGGCCCTAAAATCTGGAATTCATTACCTGTTAATATAAAAGAAACACTACCTGTTTATAAATTCAAGTCTCTTCTCAAAGATCACTTACTCACCCAAAACCAAATAAATACTGAATAACTGAACCTTATAAATTGTATATCTTAAATGTTTCTCACAATTATATCACATAAATGTTAAACCTAAAACCCAATCTAACTTTATTATTTTTTAAATTCACTACCTAACAGAATACTCCATTCTACTGAATTTACAACAATGCATGTAACCATATGACCTGTCTTTGTAATACTCACTTGTGCTTTATAGTAATCAGTTTACATTAATGTTTTTCACTGATTTCATCATTGCTTAGTTAATCTTAAGTTAATTTTAAGCCAGCCCGTAATGCTATGCATAGTATAAGTGGCTTTGGCATGCTGCTCTTATCTGTATTTTTTTTTGTACCTCTGTAAGTGTGCTCAAATTATAAATAAATAAATAAATAAATAAATAAATAAATCTGCTCTCCTTTGCACTCTCTCACCGCTCTCTTCACCTTTCTTTTACTCTCCATATACTCTGCTCTTCTTATAACATTTCTGCTTTGTAAAAACCTCTCATAAGCTACCTTTTTCTCTTTTATCACACCCTTTACTTCATCATTCCACCAATCACTCCTCTTTCCTCCTGTCCCCACCCTCCTATAACCACAAACTTCTGCCCCACATTCTAATACTGCATTTTTAAAACTCATCCAACCCTCTTCAACCCCCCCACTACTCATCTTTGCACTAGCCCACGAATTCCTTGCATTGCTCAAATCTCTAGTAAGGCTGATGCGCCCAGGGAGGTACTACCGTCCTGCCAAGTGAGTGTAAAACGAAAGCCTGTGATTGTTTTACAATCACAAGAGACCATACAATAAGTGTCAGGGGCCCGAGACTGTTCAACTGCCTCCCAGCACACATAAGGGGGATTACCAACAGACCCCTGGCAGTCTTCAAGCTGGCACTGGACAAGCACCTAAAGTCAGTTCCGGATCAGCCGGGCTGTGGCTTGTATGTTGGTTTGCGTGCAGCCAGCAGCAACAGCCTGGTTGATCAGGCTCTGATCCACCAGGAGGCCTGGTCTCAGACCGGGCCGCGGGGGCGTTGACCCCCGGAACTCTCTCCAGGTAATCTCCAGGTAATCCAGGTAGGATTGCTGGTGTCCTTTTTTCTGTCTCATGAACATGCAAGATTTCAGGTATGTCTTGCTACTTCTACTTACACTTTGGTCACACTACACATACATGTACAAGCACATATATACACACCCCTCTGGGTTTTTCTCTATTTTCTTTCTAGTTCTTATTCTTGTTTATTTCCTCTTATCTCCATGGGGAAGTGGAACAGAATTCTTCCTCCGTAACCCATGCGTGTTGTAAGAGGCGACTAAAATGCCGGGAGCAAGGGGCTAGTAACCTCTTCTCCTGTATATATTACTAAATGTAAAAGGAGAAACTTTCGTTTTTCCTTTTGGGCCACCCCGCCTCAGTGGGATATGGCCGGTGTGTTGAAAGAAAGAAAGGGCCCCATTTATACAGCAGGTTAGGTTCCAGGCTACTGCCAGAAAGCAGACATCGCCAGAAAGCAAAACGCCATTTTTTCCACTTATAAATGCATATAAATGCCAGGTAACAAGTTTACACTAATATATACGTATTATGTCAGCAATAAAACTAGGCATTAAAAACAATAAAAAGTAAAATACACACACACAGTACACTCATTACTTACCTTAAAATATTTGTAGTCTTAATGTAGGGTGAGGGGTGAGTTTAATTTGTAGGAAGTCAGGTCCAGGAGCCAGGTCAGCCAGGTCAGCCTACACCACCTACACCACATGTAATATACTACATTTAATTAAAGCTCCCCAGAGCGAAAAAATACATATACAGTACATTCATTAATTACCTTAAAATATTTGTAGTCTTAATGTAGGATGAGAGGCGAGTTTTATTGTTAGGAAGTCAGGTTGGGATGTATGGATAGCCAGGAAGGGCAGCCCTCCTCACCCCACCTCACCCACACATAATGTAAACAAACCAGGTGAATGCATGTGGTTTTCGTCACTTTACATTGTGCACAAGTTGTCTCCACGTTGATACAGTAGAATAAATAAAGAGAAACATTCTCATTCTCATGTAACACCATTTTTAGAAGAAATGACACCCTGAGTGAAGGCATACTTAGGTACAGGTACACATACGCATAATTATCAGTTAAAATAATAATGTAGGTATGTAGTCCACCTGGGCTACATATCTATAACTACCTACATAGCTACACAATATTTAATGTGGCCCAGAGCTATATTATTACCACTGACATATGTTCACTGAGTTTAATTGTTTCTAATAACTACCTTTAGATGCCATCAAAAACAAAAGGAGAAGTAATGAACAATTCATGCTGAGAATTGTAAAACAAAAGCATTATGTATTAAGAGGAGTGACATAATGTTTTCCCTCTGTCCGGCTACCACACCTCCATAGTATATAAACATAAAATGTTTATATGCTATGTAATATGTTTCTTATATAACTTTGAAGAAAATATCATAGATGGATTAATGAAAATGTCTATATTAACGTAAAATAAGACATTTAATATGCCCAAGAGTGATTATTATTAGTATCGTAATGTTTTCCCTTCGCCTGGCAACCACACCTCCATAGCATATAAATAGGCAACAGTTAGGCAACTTTATTCCGAAACGTTTCGCCTACACAGTAGGCTTCTTCAGTCGAATACAGAAAGTAGGCAGGAACAGTAGAGATGTGAAGACGATGTAATCAGTCCATCACCCTTGAAGTCGTAGAATTTGAGGTTGTCAGTCCCTCGGCCTGGAGAAGTTCAGTTCCATAGTCAGGAACTATCAGATAGTTCCTGACTATGGAGCTGAACTTCTCCAGGCCGAGGGACTGACAACCTCAAATTCTACGACTTCAAGGGTGATGGACTGATTACATCGTCTTCACATCTCTACTGTTCCTGCCTACTTTCTGTATTTGACTGAAGAAGCCTACTGTGTAGGCGAAACGTTTCGGAATAAAGTTGCCTAACTGTTGCCTATGTGTCTTTCCTACCAACCTGTCGGTATTGTATACCATTTTGATGTTCAGCATATAAATAGCATGTTTATATGCTATGTAACATGTTTCTTATATAATTTTGAAGAAAATATCATAGATGGATTAATGAAAAAGTTTATATTGACATAAAATTAAACATTTAATGTGCCCAGGAGTGATTATTATTACATAATAGAGAGATGTGCTCATGGAGAATGTAAATAAACTGGGTGGTACACGTCGTATTTGAAAGATTGCTTGCCGTACACAAAGTTTTGGTCATAATTTGAGAATGCTGTATTAGTGGAACGCCATAAGGCGAAATGCCAAAAAGCGGGGCCCTACTGTATTTGTTAAAGTACGTATTTGCTTCATACTGCTTGTAAATGACAGAAATATATCACCTTAATTTTGTAAACCAATAAGAACATGTTTTGTTACATGCTGAATACAATTTCATAATTTCCTGTTACATATAAATTTCTGTAAAACTAGGATGACAAAATTTTTTAATATTATATTTTAAGCAAAATATATCTGCATAGTTTCATAACAACATATACAGTGCTAGTCAAGTAATTTTAGGACTGGCTTGCCAGGGGTCTGAGTCCATTCACTGAGTTCTGTAAGCTGCCAGTGGCAGTAACTAATTGACACAGTTACAAAACTTAAAATGCTAATGCTAACTGAATTAGCACAACTTGTTAATATTCTATTTGGCACTAACAATAAAAAAAAAGATATACCAAGAATGACAAATCCTTTGTTAGTCAATAAACTTTAAGAAAGTCAGTGTGTACACTTACCCAAATCTTTGTCGCATATCTTGCCACCCCAGCCCTTTGGACATTTGCACTGAAAGTCATTCATGAGGTCTGTGCATTGTCCTCTTATACATGGGTTGGGAAAACACTCATCAATTTCTGCATGACAAAGTTTGCCTGAAGAAATACATATATGGTTATATGATATGGCAGACTTCCAGTGAACAAAAATTAGTTACACCATTAAAACTTGAAAATACCTTCTTTTTATTTTCAGAAACAGGACCAACAAAAATTTAATCATTAGCAGGTATTAATTTTTTAAAGAATATAATTTTTTGATCACACTGGTAGTCTCCCATCAAGGTAGGGTATCTCCCATCAATGTAGGGTATCTCCCATCAAGGTAGGGTATTTCCCATCAAGGTAGGGTATTTCCCATCAAGGTAGGGTATCTTCCATCAAGGTTGGGTAACCCAAATTTACTTATTTTAAAAAATCCTACATACTATGAAGTATGGGTGGGGAT
The DNA here is from genome assembly GCF_038502225.1 of Cherax quadricarinatus. NCBI lineage: Eukaryota > Metazoa > Arthropoda > Malacostraca > Decapoda > Parastacidae > Cherax > Cherax quadricarinatus. The sequence goes on along the minus strand of NC_091308.1, from coordinate 25,638,692 downwards.
GCTGCAGTTCAAAAAGTCATTTGAACTGTAATGTAATCATATGTCTGGCCTGACAGCTATTGAATGAATAATGATCAATGTGTGTGAGCTTCTTTTGGTCATATGACAGTCAATATTAGAGCGCAGAATAATTATGAAAAGATATAGTCCAGCAGCCAAGGGAGTGAACCTAGAATTATTGGCAGTCTAGTTTATTTTTAGCAGATTTATTTTCCTCAGGAATCCCTAATATCAAATCTTATGAATATCACCATGGCATCATTGAGCATTCTGCAGAATTCACTGAAATCTAGGACAGCCACCATAAAAAATGAGTATACTGCACAGTACAGGAGGGCCATGCTTTATAGCACTTCGCTTTACAGCGTTTCACTAATACAACAGTTTTCGATTATACCCATTCTTCACATATGACAGGAGTCATCCCACACACACTAAAAACAACAGACATAGCCCCACTCCACAATGGTGGCAGTAAAGCAATTGCAAAGAACTACAGACCAATAGCACTAACATACTACATCATAAAAATCTTTGAAATCGTTCTAAGAAGCAGGATAGCCAACCACCTAGATACCCATCAGTTACACAGGGCAACACGGGTTTACAGCAGGTTGCTCCTGCCTGTCCCAGCTACTGGACCACTATGACAAGGTCCTGGATGCTGTAGAGGATAAACAAAATACAGATGTAGTATACACAGACTTTGCAAAAGCTTTCGACAACTGTGACCATGGTGTAATAGCACACAAAATGCATGATAAAGGAAAAATGGGAAAAGTTGGTAGATGGATCTACAACTTTCTGACAAATAGAACACAAAGAGTAATAGTAAACAGAGTAAAGCCCCAGGCAGCCACAGTAAAAAGCTCTGTTCCACAAGGCACAGTACTCACTCCCATTCTATTCCTCAATCTCATTTTTGACATAGACAGAGATGTAAGCCATAGCTCCATGTCTTCCTTTGTGGATGACACCTGGATTACCATGGCAGTGACCTCCGTCAAAGACACAGTGAGACTCCAAGTGAACATAAACCAGATCTTCGAATGGGCCACTCAAAACAATATGAAGTTCAACAAGGAGAAATTTCAACTACTCAGATATGGAAAACTTGAAGAAATTAAAAATGTGTCAGGGTATACTACAAATTCTAACCATACGATAGAGTGGAAAAGTAATGTGAAGGACCTGGGAGTGATAATGTCAGAGGATCTTGCCTTCAAAGACCACAACAATGTATCTACCTTATCTGCTAGGAAAATGATAGGATAGATAATGAGAACCTTCAAAACTAGGGATGCCAAGCCCATGATGATTCTCTTCAAATCGCTTGTGCTCTCTAGGCTGGAATACTGCTGTACACTAATGGCCCCCTTCAAGGCTGGTGACACTGCAGACCTGGAGAGTGTACAAAGAACTTTCATGGCACACATAAGTACAATAAGGCACCTAAACTACTGAGAACGGTTGAAGGCCCTTGATCTGTATTCCCTCGAATGCAGGCGAGAGAGATACATGATAATATACACTTGGAAGGTCCTGGAGGGATTGGTACCAAACCTGCACATGAAAATCACTCCCTATGAAAGCAAAAGACTCAGCAGGAGATGCAACATTCCCCCGATGAAAAGCAGGGGCGCCACGAGTACACCAAGAGACAACGCAATAAGTGTCCGGGGCCCAAGACTGTTTAATTGCCTCCCAGCATACATAAGGGGGATTACCAACTGACCCATGCCTGTCTTCAAGAAGGCATTGGACAGGCACCTAAAGTCAGTACCTGACCAACTGGGCTGTGGTTCGTATGTCAGCTTGCATGCGGCCAGCAGTAACATCCTGGTTGATCAGACACTGATCCACCATGAGGCCTGGTCTCAGACCGGGGCACGGGGGCATTGACCCCTGAAACCCTCTCCAGGTAAACTCCAGGTGAACCACTTATTATAAGCTAACGACGAAAATATTTTAAGCTAAATAATGTGTGTACTGTACATATTATTAATTTTTTAAGCCTAGCTCTATTGATCACTTAATATATGATAGTTTAAATATGTTATCAGGCTTTTATATACATTTGAAAGTGAAAAAAGACTATGTTTCTTTATATAGCAATTTTTGCTTTACAGCAGTAGCCTGGAACCTAACCTGCTGTATAAGCTGGGCCTGCCTGTATAATGTTTTGACCATAAATTCGCTCCTAGTATGAATTTTTAGATAGTTTAAATGTTTAGACCTATGTTTTCCCATCAGAGAATTCATTTTTTCCACTGCATATTCATCACAAAGATTTATAATGTTGCTATAAAAATGAACAATTGTTAAAAATTTGTTACAATGAATAACAAAATATATGTTAAGACATATGTTGTAAAAATGATACATCACATATAATTTTCTGAAATAATAATAATAGTGCCTGCACTCTATAGGAGGGGTTTGAGACATTTGTTGTTTGGAGTGATATCTAAGGTGTCATGTCTGCCTGCTTCTGGTAAAACAGTGATAGTGTGTATGATGGTAAAAGTGTTTCTTTTTTGAGTCACCCTGCCTTGATGGGAGATGGCCAGCATGTTAATAATAATAATAATAATAATAATAATACTACTACTACTACTACTACTACTACTACTACTACTACTACTACTACTACTACTACTACTACTACTACGACTACTACGACTACTACGACTACTACGACTACTACGACTACTACGACTACTACGACTACTACGACTACTACGACTACTACGACTACTTTATTTCTGAAAAACCTACAAAGACAAACAAAATACAGATGTAGTATACACAGATTTTGCAAAAAACTTTAACAAATGTGACCATGGTGTAATAGCGCACAAAATGCGTTATAAAGAAATAACAGGAAAAGTTGGTAGATGGATCTACCATGCAAGTTATACTTGCATAGTAGATCAAACTGAACACATATTATTCTGTTAAATATTTTTCCAGTAGTCTTTTCATGAGCTAGTCCAAAAAATCACCGGCTGGGTATGTCCAAAATAAGTGATCCCCTAATCCGGATCCATCTGGATTCGCCCAGATTCATCCAAAAAATAAGTGAACCAATGACCGGATTCAAACAGATTCGTAGAAAACAAGATATCCCCTGATTGGATTCTTAAGCTGACAGTGTTTTTACGTGCCCTCATCAAACACCCAAACAGTAACTACAACAAATAGATACAATACAAACAGACAGATCTACTTTTAAGGTGGTTATTAGTAAAAAATAAATATACAGTGATCCACTAACCGGATTCGTCCAAGAAATAAGTTAACAAAGAACTGGATTCACACAGATTCGTTAGAATAAATAAAACAGATACAAGACAAATAAACAGACCTCCACTTTAAGGAAGATATTAGTAGAATATACCTGGAGAGAGTTTCGGGGGTCAATGCCCCCGCGGCCCGGTCTGTGACCAGGCCTCCTGGTGGATCAGAGCCTGATCAACCAGGCTGTTACTGCTGGCTGCACGCAAACCAACGTACGAGCCACAGCCCAGCTGGTCAGGAACCGACTGTAGGTGCTTGTCCAGTGCCAGCTTGAAGACTGCCAGGGGTCTGTTGGTAATCCCCCTTATGTATGCTGGGAGGCAGTTGAACAGTCTTGGGCCCCTGACACTTATTGTATGGTCTCTTAACGTGCTAGTGACACCCCTGCTTTTCATTGGGGGGGATGTTGCATTGTCTGCCAAGTCTTTTGCTTTCGTAGTGAGTGATTTTCGTGTGCAAGTTTGGTACTAGTCCCTCTAGGATTTTCCAGGTGTATATAATCATGTATCTCTCCCGCCTGCGTTCCAGGGAATACAGGTTCAGGAACCTCAAGCGCTCCCAGTAATTGAGGTGTTTTATCTCCGTTATGCGTGCTGTGAAGGTTCTCTATACATTCTGTAGTCTGCAGCCAAACAAACAAACAGGCTACTGCATGGATTATATGCAATTTCTGTGGAAAATGGACCCACGCCCCTTGTGTAGGTATTCAGAAATCATCTACAACAGATATTAAACCATGGAAGTGTTTTTGGGTATGCCTAAATGAGACCAAACTGTGGAATAAAATCACACTGATAATGAAAGATGATAACATCAAAACAGCCTTCATAAAAAACATGACAGCATTCTATAACAGTTGGGAAAATAAGAAATCTGGGCCAGATGATGCTATTGCCCCTGGTACAAATGCTGTCCTGATAGACAGTAACTGTAAGAATAGAGAAATAAACTAGGGTGCCTGGAAGGGGACAGGAGCTCTAGTGGGCAAACAGGCGTGGACAAGGACATGCAAAAACCAATGTTACAAAGTAGCAATACGACAAGAGATAGTAAACAAGGGGATGCCCCAAGAAATAGTGAAGATAAATTACAAGAAATAACTGATGAGGGATCCATTGTTAGCATTAGTGCTCAAGATAGAAATGAGACAGGAGAACACACACCAGTAGAGAATACAGTCACAAAAAACCAAGGCAAACAGAAACCAGGTTTATGCAAATACAGTGGTACCTCGGGATACGAACTTATTTCATTCCAGAAGGCTGTTTAAGTGCCAATACCGAACGAATTTGTTCCCATAAGGAATAATGTAAATTAGATTAATCTGTTTTTGACCCCCAAAAATACACTTACAAAAACACTTACATAATTGTTCGCGTTTTGAGCTGTTCGTATCCCGAGGTACCACTATACTATGCACTTGGTATCTGCAGGCATGGAATATCTGGAAAAACAGAAGGGACATGCAACTTTGACCACCCCAGAAAATGCCATGCGCATATAACAACAGGAAAATGCAACTTCCCTACCTGTAAGTTTTTCCACCCTGAAATGTGTCACTCTTCAGTTCAGGAAAGACAATGCTATAACTTATATTGTCAGGCACACCACCTAAAGGGTACAAGAAGACACAGAACATCCAGACCATGGGAAAACCTGGGTAGCCACAGCCACTCCAGAGAGAGAGGTTTTTTAGCACCAGGAAGGAAAAAAAGCTGGCAAGAAATGACGGAAACTGTGTGCCAACTCCAATCATTTCTTGAGTGGAATCACAGTTGATGGCCTCCACTCCAAAATAATAGATATTAGTTCCAGGGAAAAAAAGACTCATCCCCTTCCCCATACCATCAATCCGATGACAATCATCTTTGCAAATATACAGGGTCTAAAGCCAACAACAAATAACAAAATACCTTTCATCCGTGGACTGCTTATGGAGTCAAATGCAATTTTCGCAGTTTTCACAGACACCCACATTAAGGATCACTTGGACAACAAAATATGGATCCCAGGTTACAACCTATACAGATGCGACAGAGTGAACAGGCAAAAGGGGGAGGGGGCTAGCCTGTATAACACAGAGTCACTTATATACTCAGAGGTGATATAAAAAAGACCTGGAAAACCCTATCAGAAATTCTGGGAACAAAAAAGATATCACGAAATAGCGAAATAAAATTAGCAAAATCAGATGAACCCCAACTCCCACCAACAGAAACAGCAAACAGACTCAATGATTTCTTCTCCACTATAGGACAAAACCTTGCCAATAAAATCCCAAGCTCAGAAACCCCACCAAATGACTACCTCACCGGCAACTACCCGAACACACTGTTCCTAGCTCCGACTAACCCATACGAAGTCTCCCTTATTATCAATGCACTAAAAAACAAGGCAGGAGATTTAAGTACCTTACCACCCTTTATATACAAAAAAGTGTCACAAGTGCTATCTCCAATCATTGCAACACTCTTTAACAAATCCATCGAATCCTCCACCTTCCCTACAGTACTCAAAATAGCAAGGGTCACCCCGATCCACAAAGGAGGAGACCAAACAGAGTTGAATAACTATAGGCCAATATCCAACTTACACCCTCTCTCAAAAATCTTCGAAAAATTAATTCATAAACGAATCTACTCCTACCTTTTCTCCCAAAACATACTCAACCCCTGCCAATTTGGTTTCAGGCCTAATAAAAATACTAATGATGCTATTATACACATGCTAGAACATATATACACTGCAATAGAGAAAAAAGAAGTCCCACTGGGGATCTTCATTGACTTACGTAAAGCTTTTGATACAGTTGACCATGACTTGCTCCACGTAAAATTGTCACACTATGGTATAAGAGGGCACTCCCTCAACTACCTCAAGTCATACCTCAGCAACAGAAGCCAATATGTGTACGCAAATGGGGCAAACTCTTCTGCGCAACCAATTACAGTTGGTGTCCCACAGGGAAGTGTCCTTGGCCCTCTTCTCTTTCTCCTATACATAAATGACCTTCCAAATGCTTCGCAATTACTCAAACCCACACTATTTGCAGATGACACTACATACGTCTTCTCTCACCCGAGCCCAGTCACACTAGCCAATACTGTAAATACCGAATTACAGAAAATATCTACCTGGATGAGGACTAACAAACTTACACTAAACATTGACAAAACCTACTTCATTCAGTTTGGTAACAGAGCTACAGATGTCCCTCTTAACATAATGATAAACGGATCACCTATCACAAAGCTAACAGAGGGAAAATTCTTAGGAATCCACCTTGATAATAGACTCAAATTTCATACACATATACAACAAATTTCTAAGAAAATTTCCAAGACTGTAGGCATACTATCGAAGATACGGTACTATGTTCCACAGTCAGCCCTCCTGGCCCTATATCACTCTCTTATTTACCCCTATCTCACCTACGGAATTTGTGCATGGGGCTCAACAACAATTAACCATCTCAGACCACTAATTACCCAACAAAAGGCTGCAGTTAGAATGATAACAAATTCTCACTACAGGCAGCACACTCCACCAATATTCAATACACTAAACCTACTCACCATACAAAACATCCATACTTATTACTGCACCTATTACATACATAGAACACTTAACTCTGATATTAACCCTCCCCTCAAACATCTCCTTGCCAACCTCAACAGAACACATGACCATAACACAAGGCACAGATCACTCTTTGATGTTCCTCGTGTTCATCTCACACTATGCAAAAACTCAATGCACATAAAAGGCCCTAAAATCTGGAATTCATTACCTGTAAATATAAAAGAAACACTACCTGTTTATAAATTCAAGTCTCTACTCAAAGATCACTTACTCACCCAAAACCAAATAAATACTGAATAACTGAACCTTATAAATTGTATATCTTAAATGTTTCTCACAATTATATCACATAAATGTTAAACCTAAAACCGAATCTAACTTTATTATTTTTTTAAATACACTACCTAACAGAATCCTTCATATGACTGAATGCAACCATATGACCTGTCTTTGTAATACTCACTTGTGCTTTATAGTAATCTGTTTACATTAATGTTTTATCACTGACTTCATCATTGCTTAGTTAATCTTAAGTTAATTTTAAGCCAGCCCGTAATGCTATGCATAGTATAAGTGGCTTTGGCATGCTGCTCTTATCTGTATTTTTTTGTACCTCTGTATGTGTGCTCAAATTTATAATAATTTATAATAATAATAAACTACTAAATGCCTCAAATGATGTAGTTGAAGTTTTAGCAGTAAAGATTGAGAACCAAAATCTGGTCATTGTGGTTGCATACAAGCCTCTAGATGCAACATCCCGACAATTCCAGGAACTAGCTTTTGAAAATTGACCACTGTCTGGAAAATCTATCAGCTCCTGCCCCCCCCCCCCCATCATCTTGCTCCTGGGGGATTTCAACCTAAGGCACCTAAAATGCAGAAATGTAGCAAATAACATGATAGCAGAGATAACACCAGGAGGCAGCTCAGATGAAAACTCGCACACACACGAGCTTTTAAAACTCTGCACCAAATTCAATTAAACCAGCAAATAATAGAGCCTACAAGATTGGAGAATATGTTGGACCTCATCTTCACTAACAATGATGATCTGATACAAAATATCATTATATCAAAAACAACATATACTTATATCACAACATAACAGTGGTCCAGACACGAATGTGGGGAGCCCCAGACCGACAAAATATGATCAGTCACGAGGGAGCCTTCACCAAATTCAACTTCAATAACAAAACATAAGGTGGGACCAAGTAAATAAAGTCTTAAATGATGTAAACTGGGAAGATAGACTAAGCAACATAGATCCTACCCTATATCTAGAACAAATTAACTCTGTGGCACTTGAGGTATGCTCAAGGCATATTCCCTTAAGCAAAAGGAGAAGATGTAAACCAGAAAGAGAAAGGTGCTCCCTATACAGGCGAAGGCAAAGAATAACAAGAGTGGATACAAGAGGTTAATATATCTGCAATATGTAGAGAGACAGAGGCCAGAGAAATAGCAAATATCGAACTAAAGCTAAAGGAATCTTACAGATGTCAAGAAATGCGAGAACTAAAAGCCATAAATGAAATTGAAAGAAACCCAAAATATTTCTTTTCTTATGCCAAATCAAAGTCTAGAACAACATCCAGTATTGGGCCCCTACTTAAACGAGATGGGTCCTACACAGATGACAGCAAGGAAATGAGTGAGCTACTCAAGTCCCACTATGACTCGGTTTTTAGCGAGCCACTAACCAGAGTCGAAGACCTAAATGAATTTTTTGAGAGACAGAATTTGGTCGACACACACCTATCTGATATTATCCTGGTGCCAAATGACTTTGAAAAGGTGATAAATGACATGCTCATGCACTCTGCCCCAGGCCCAGACTCACGGAACTCCGTGTTCATCAAGAATTGCAAGAAGCCCTTATCACGTGCTTTTAACATCCTGTGGAGAGGGAGCATGGACACTGGGGTTGTCAAACAGTTACTAAAAACAACAGACATAGCCCCACTCCACAAAGGGGGCAGTAAAGCAATAGCAAAGAACTACAGATCAATAATGCTAATATCCCATATCATAAAAATCTTTGAAAGGGTTCTAAGAAGCAAGATCACCACCCATCTAGATACCCATCAGGGCAGCATGGGTTTAGAGCAGGTCACTCCTCTCTGTCCCAACTACTGGACCACTACAAGGTTCTGGATGCTCTAGAAGACAAACAAATTGCAGATGTAATACACAGATTTTGCAAAAGCCTTTGACAAGTGTGACCATGGTATAATAGTGCACAAAATGCATGATAAAGGAATAACAGGAAAAGTTTGTAGATGGATCTATAATTTCCTAACAAACAGAACACAAAGAGTAGTGGTCAACAGAGTAAAATCTGAGGTGACTACGGTGAAAAGCTCTCTTCCACTAGGCACAGTACTTACCCCCATCTTGTTCCTCATCCTCATATCAGACATAGACAAGGATATAAGCCACAGCACCATGTTTTCCTTTGCAGATGACACCCAAATTTGCATGACAGTGTCCTCCATTAACCCTTTGACTGTCACAACCCCAAATCCTGAGGTGTCTCCTGATGTCGCAAAACATTTGAAAAAAAAAATGATTTTTTCTTATGAAATGATAGAGGATCTTTTCCCGATGGTAATGGCACCAGAAGTACAAAATTTCATCAAAAACTTATGGAATTACGCTCTCGCAAAGTTAGCAACCTCAGCGATATTTATGAATCGGCGATTTCGTCCACTTTGAGCCCTATTTTCGGCTAATTCTATTGTTCCAGTTGACCAAACTCATAGCTATTTCTTTAGACCTCTATTTGTTCTATTGATTGAGTACAAGAAACTGCCCATTTACCGATTTCAACTACTCAATAAAGTGGTCAGAAATTGGCAATTTGGCCAATTTCATGAAAATTAAAAAATATGCCAGTTTCAAAATAGGGTCCAAAATGAACAATGCAGACATTCCTGGCTCTAAAATAACATTTTCTTTGTTCATCAGTCACGTCTCTAGGCCCCTCTAATATTACTCTTGCTTTCTATTTTGAATTTTTATTCAAACAAAAAAGAGAAGACTTACTGTTATGCAGACTACTGCAATATTGTAATAATTGTATAAATAATGTCAACCCATTCATGACTGCATATCAGAATGACTAGTTGGACATTTATTGGACAATGATGCCATTTGTTTACTCTTGAACATTGGCAAAAATCAAACATTTCCTCTACTTTGAGCTCCATTTTAAGGTCCTTTTCATAGTAAAGCCAATCAAAATTACCTCCATTTCTATAATATGTTTTCCATTCTATCAAATGTGACTACGAAAATGAGAATATAACCATAGAAACTATATGAAAATACACCTCAAAGTCGGCATTTTAATCCAAAAACACGGCCGGAGTTTTTTTTTCTCATAATGCACTGCTTGCTGCAGGATTTTTTTTTATACTGTGCACACTGACCACACAGACCCATCCTCTCACATGTGGGCCTACCAGCTTTCTCCCGCTTGATTTGAAGCCGCTAGAATTTTTTATTAATGATACTCAGCATGGATTCACAAGAGGCCGGTCTTGTCTAACTAATTTATTAACTTTCTTCAGTAAAGCTTTTGAGGCTGTTGACCACAATAAAGAATTTGATATTATTTACTTAGATTTTAGTAAGGCTTTTGATAGAGTTCCGCACCATAGACTGTTAAAGAAAGTGGCAGCTCATGGCATTGGGGGAAAAGTGCTCTCGTGGATCGAGTCATGGCTCACTGACAGGAAGCAGAGAGTGTCCATAAATGGGGTTAAATCCGAGTGGGGATCTGTAACAAGTGGCGTTCCACAGGGATCAGTCTTGGGCCCGTTGTTGTTTATAATATATATCAATGATCTTGATGAGGGAATTACTAGTGATATGAGCAAATTCGCCGATGACACAAAGACAGGTAGGATAATTGATTCAAACATAGATGTTATGGAACTTCAGGAGGATTTAAACAAACTCTATTCTTGGTCAGAAAAGTGGCAGATGCAGTTCAATGTAGATAAATGCAAGGTTCTGAAGCTTGGGAGTGCCCATAACCCTAGTACTTATAATTTAAATGATGTAGAACTTAGCCATACAGATTGCAAAAAGGACTTGGGGGTTATGGTGAGCAGCAACCTTAAACCAAGACAGCAATGCCTAAGTGTACGTAATAAGGCAAATAGATTACTGGGATTTATATCAAGAAGTGTAAGCAACAGAAGTCCAGAGGTCATACTGCAGCTTTATACATCATTAGTAAGGCCTCACCTAGATTATGCAGCTCAGTTCTGGTCTCCGTATTACAAAATGGACATAAATTCGTTAGAAAACATTCAGCGTAGGATGACTAAATTAATACATAGCATTAGAAATCTTCCTTATGAAGAAAGATTGAAGACTCTTAAGTTACATTCACTTGTTAGACGAAGAATGAGGGGAGACCTGATCGAAGTGTATAAGTGGAAGATAGGTATTAATAAAGGGGATATTAATAAGGTCTTGAGGATGTCTCTCCAAGAGAGAACCCGCAGTAATGGATTTAAATTAGATAAGTTTAGATTTAGAAAGGACATAGGAAAGTATTGGTTTGGAAATAGGGTAGTTGATGAGTGGAACAGTCTACCTAGTTGGGTTATTGAGGCTGGGACTTTGGGTAGTTTCAAATCTAGGTTGGATAAGTACATGAGTGGGAGGGGTTGGATTTGAGTGGGACTTTCACATCAGAGCTTATTTCTTGAGTGGCATTGAAAATTGGGTTGGGCAAATGTTTTGTTAGTGGGATGAATTGTAAAGGACCTGCCTAGTATGGGCCAGCAGGCCTCCTGCAGTGTTCCTCCTTTCTTATGTTTCTTATGTTTCTTATACGTCAAACACAAGACACTGCAAGACTCAGGTGGACATCAATCAAATCTTTAAATGGGCTGCAGAAAACAATATGAAGCTCAATTATGAGAAATTTTAATTATTCTGATATGGAAAACGTGAGGAAATTAAAACTTCTTCGGAGTATAAAACAAATTCCAACCACACAATAGAGTGAAAAACTAATATCAAAGACCTGGGAGTGATCATGTCAGAGGATCTCACCTTCAAGGACCATAGCATTGTATCAAGCACATCTGCTAGAAAAATGACAGGATGAATAATGAGAACCTTCAAAATCAGAGATGCCAAGCCCATGATGACACTCTTCAGGTTGCTTGTTCTATCTAGGCTGGAATACTGTTGCACATTAACAGCACCTTTCATGGCAGGTGAAATTGCTGACCTAGAAAATGTACAGAGAACCTTCATGGCACGCATAACTGCAATAAACCACCTCAATTACTTGGAATGCTTGAAGCTCCTAAACCTGTACTCTCTAGTATGCAGGAGGGAGAGATACATGACTATATACACCTGGAAAATCCTAGAGGGACTAGTACCAAACTTGCACACAAAAATCACTCCCTACGAAAACAAAAGACTCGGCAGACGGTGCAACATCCCCCCAATGAAAAGCATGGGTGCCACTAGCACGATAAGAGACAACACAATAAGTGTCAGGGGCCCAAGACTGTTCAACTGCCTCCCAGCATACATCAGGGGGATTACCAATAGACCCCTGGCTGTCTTCAAGCAGGCACTGGACACGCTGCTAAAGTCAGTACCTGACCAGCTGGGCTGTGGTTCGTACGTTGGATTACGTGTGGCCAGAAGTAACAGCCTGGCTGATCAGGCCCTGATCCACCATGAGGCCTGGTCACAGACCAGGCTGTGGGGGCATTAACCCCTGGAACTCTCTCTAGGTAAACTCCAGGTAATGTGTCAGATCATTATTTAGTGGTAGCTACGGTAAGACTAAGGCAGCTATGGTGAAATGCTCTGTTCCACAAAGCACGGTACTCGCTCCCATCCTGTTCCTTATCCTCACATCTGACATAGATAAGGATATAGGCCACAGCACCATGTCTTCCTTTGCAGATGACACCTAAATTTGCATGACAGTGTCCTCCATTGAAGACACTGCAAGACTCCAGGCAGACATCAACCAAATCTTTCATTGGGCCAAAGAAAACAATATGAAGTTCAATGATGAGAAATTTCAATTACTACTCCAATATGGAAAACGTGAGGAAATTAAAACTGTATTGGAGTATAAAACAAATTCCAACCACACAACAGAGCAAAAAACTAATGTAAAAGACCTGGGAGTGATCATGTCAGAGGATCTCACCTTCAAAGACCACAGCATTGTATCAATCGAATCTGCTACAAAAATGACAGGATGGATAATGAGAACCTTCAAAACTAGGGATGCCAAGCCCATGATGACACTCTTCAGGTCGCTTGTTCTATCTAGGCTGGAATATTGCTGCTCACTAACAGCACCTTTCAAGGCAGGTGAAATTTCTGACCTAGAAAATGTACAGAGAACCTTCACGGCACACATAACTGCAATAAAACACCTCAATTACTGGGAACACTTGAAGTTCTTCAACCTGTACTCCCTAGAATGCAGGCAGGAGAGATACATGATTATATACCCTTGGAAAATCCTAGAGGGATCAGTACCAAACTTGCACATGAAAATCACCCCCTATGAAAGCAAAAGACTTGGCAGAAGATGCAACATCTCTCCAATGAAAAGAAGGGGTGCCACTAGCACGATAAGCGACGGGGGCCCAAGACTGTTCAACTGCCTCCCAGCATACATAAGGGGGATTACCAATAGACCCCTGGCTGTCTTCAAGAAGGTGCTGGACAGGCACCTAAAGTCAGTACCTGACCAGCTGGGCTGTGGTTCGTACGTCGGGATGCATGCAGCCAACAGTAACAACCTGGTTGATCAGGCCCTGATCCACTATAAGGCCTGGTCACAGACTGGGCCACAGGGGCATTGACTCCTGAAACATTCTCCAGGTATACTCCAAAGGATGCACAGCATTTTGAACTGTTAAAATATCAGTATGTGAAAATGTGAAGAGAACCTCAACTGTCTACATCTATTCAAACCTCTAAATTATTGGGACCATCTAAAATTCCTCAAATTGTACTCTCTGGAGAATAGGTAAGAAAGATATATCATAATTTGTACATGTAAAATATTCGATACAAATCAGGGATGGTATAAATATACTGTATTAGAAAACTGTAAAAGAATAAGCCTTGTTGCTGTTGCCTTCTTTTTCAGATCACCCTATCTCATTGGGAGATGACCAGTGTGTTAAAATAATAGGCATAAAAGATCCAAAACTTTTGACACCCATCCTTCAAATATAAAGAAATAGTGAGAGATGCATACTGTAAAACTAGCTTTTACTGGGATACCTTACCTTTGATGAGTTCTGAGAGTTTTTCTACTCCCAGACCCCAGCCAAGAGCCAGGGCATTTCATGGGCCAGGACATTTCACTCTGTGAAGAGCTATATAAAGCCTTGATAACATTTTGCTCTGTGTAGAGCCTCATTAAGTGTTGATAAAGCTCTATGTTATCCCAATAAAAGTTTTTTCTGCAACATACATCTTTTCTTTATTCCCATCAGTGTAATAACCCAATTATATTAATAGCTGCTCTTACCTCTATATCCTAGAGTGCACTGGCAGACAAAATCTGTGTCAGTCAGATTGATACAAGAGCCACCATGTTGACAAGGACTGGAGAAGCAAGGGTCCTGATATTCACAGGTTCCACCAAAATATCCCTCTGGACAGAGGCATGTGTACTTCCCACTTTCTAAGCTGTTTCAGGAAGTGGCAATCAATTACTCCAAGACATTATAAAGCATATTTAAATATAAGAATGAGATTTGGAGTTATGGCTATTATTTTTATTTCATTTGTAGTTATGGTTATTTATATTTCAAATCAACAGTTTGTCTAAGAACATAAATACATGTGCACCAGAAAAGTGTAATATTACTGGATACGTATATTGTTGACAAGACACACAATGTTTTATGTTAACATTTTGAAAAAAAAAATCTAATAATATGGCCTGAAGAGTTCAGGAAAACTGAAACATAGTATAACATCATTAAGAAGCAATATACAAATGCTAAGAAATGTAAATTAAAATATATGAGCTGCGGAAGGATCAAAATGTCTACATAAAAGCACTAACAAAGAAAAATAATGGCAAAGGAGATGAACACTAAACAGGTGAGAATAATACAGTGCCTGGAATATAAAAGGTAATCAGGCTTGATCTGAGAAAAGGGAAGCTAATACCAATTCTTTGTATCAAAAGCTCTTTGCCAGCATCAGGGCACTCTACCCCTTGAGGGGATACTGCACTAGAGATTCTGAAAACTACCTTACATGCAATAAAACAGGAAATCACTTAAGAACTAACATCTCTAATAGAAACTATGAGGCATTCTGAGGTGAACTCAAATAATTTGGTACGGTACAGGTACAGTAATTTTTGCTTTTTACATATTGAAAAGGCAGACACTAGTGGCTATTCTGCATATCTGAATCATGTGTCAGTACAGTTGCTTAGCATACATATGCACACATTACGAAAGAAGAACCATGGGCAAGCATGGAAGAAATGGGTGAGGCAGTGGGCTGGTTGAAAGGGAGAAAAGAAGTGTACTTGAAAGGGGGGACAAAAATGTTAAAGTATGAAATAAACATAGTTGAGCAGCAGAATTATTCTCAAAAAGGGGAGACAGAAGGCAGTAGTGGCCTTGAAAGCTAAGACAGTGGCTTTGGGAAAGGAAGGGGATGTGTCAGTCAAATGTTAGGTAGAAGTATATAGGTGAGCAATACTTAAGTAAGAGTAGGGAGCTGAGAAAAAGTGAGGTTCAAGGTAGGTCTGTAGGAGAGAAGAGAAGTATTTTCAAATAACAGTGGGCCTAACACAAAGATATTTGACATCACTATGGCTGTATAATTTTTTTTATAAGTGGGGTCATGAATGAATGCCAGTCTGATGGAAAGAAGTGCAGTCTTTAAAGATAATAAAAGTGACATAATGTGGAAGTTGTCACAGTTGTTCTTTGATAATACAGTGAAGCAGAGTTAATATAAGTGGGAGAGTCTGAATGAGGAATAAAAAAAAAATTAAATCAGGGGTATCTGAAAGAGAGAGAGGTAATGATTACTCAACTAATGATAATGTTAAATTAACAACTGTTGAAATAAAAGAGGGGAATACATATTCAAATTTAAGAATTATGTTGCTCAAAATGAGAGTGGAATGCAAACAGTAGTGTATATTGAGTGTCTGTGTATATAGAGGGTAAAACAGGAGTATAAAGGAGAGATTCTAGGAGAGCGTTAAGTGAATGTTTGAGAAATTTTGAACTAAGCAAGAGAATAATTGTTTTGGGAAACCTTGATTTTCAACTGGGAAACATCGTTGTTGAGGTATGTCTAGTAAGAATTTTAATGACAATGGGAACATTTAATTGAATTACTTTTCAGAGAGGTTTGGCATAAGTAATACATATTTTATGAGGATAAGTAATTATAAGAATAAAGAGGTGTGAAACCAGAGAAGATTCCTAAACAATGTATTGGTGGTAAAAGGCAGCTAAAAAACAGATATCTGAAGATACATGTTTTTAGAGGAGTGACTAATATGTCAGATCCTTATTAAATGGTAATGAGAGGAAGAGTATGATAATAAGAGTAATCTGCATTTTAACTTCACAGCCTCAGCAGACTGAAGAGGGCATCAGTCTCAGGCTGAAATATATAGTACTTTCCTTATCATCTACTTTGTTTTCTCCATAGGGCTCATTTGTGGAAATAAAACCTATCCCTCCTCCCCTTAAACACACAGTCATTCATTCATTCATTCATATATATATATATATATATATATATATATATACATACATCCATCCATCCATACATTCACCAGGAGCTAGGACTTAACACCTGCAACCACATATAGGTTAGCACATGCATACACAGGTACATTTACACACATGTACATACATATATACATCTATACATATTGTACATACAACAGCTTTATTTATACATGCATATAAACATATTTAATTTATTATGCACAAAAATAGTTGATTATTCTAGCTTTAAACATTAATCGTGCAACGTCAAATGAACTGATATTGGCTATAGCAGATTATATATACATATCAACATAAACCATACTCGACATGCTTTTCACATTTTCTTCCAGATATAATCAACGACTTTCTGAACTAAAATAAGAATGACCTCATTTCACAATTTGGTAATTAAAATAATTTTATTTAGTAGGGAGGAAATGTTTGCAAGATATATTAGGTAAACTCTTTTTTTAATAAACTTAACTTAAAATTTCCATCACAAAAATCATCTTTTCTAGTCATGGAAATTTGAAACCATTACTTATTATTTTCATGGGAAAGCACTAAACCTGGAAGTTATAAAGAGCCTGGGAAATGGAAGGTAAATAATCACTGTATCTAGTTTTTAAATTACAGTGGACCCTTAGTTTTCGTGTTTAATCCGTTCCAGAGCGATCGGCAAAAACAGAAATCGGCGAAAACGGAAACCATTTTCCCCATAAGAAATAATCCGTTCCAGACACCGAGAAGTAGTATTAACAAAAAAAAAAAGAATTTTTTTACCTTAAAGATAGATTTATATGCACAAAAGAATGAACATTCAACATGACACTTACCTTTATTGAAGACTGTTGTTGGTGGATGGAAGACAGGGAGGAGGGGAGAGGGAAGAGGTTATTCTCTGGAAAGGAAATCCCTCTCCATAAGGACTCCAGGTACCACATCCTTATCTGGGGTCACTTCTCTCCTTTGTTTTTTAATGCCACTAGGATCAGCTTGAGAGTCACTGGACCCCTGTCTCACAAAATGTCTGTTCAGAGTGCTCTGTTTCTGGCATCTCTTTAAGATTTGCCTAAAATGGTACATGGCACTGTCATTGTAAAAGTCGCCAGCACAGATTGCAACAGTTTTCTCAGGGTGATGTTCCTCCACAAATGAATGCACTTTAATCCACATTGAACAAATCTCCTTAATCTGTGAAGAAGGCACCTTCTTCCATCTCTCTTCCTCCTCCTCTGAAGCAAGTTCTTCAACTGTGGTCTGTTGATGTTGCAGATGAAGCTTTTGCAGCTCATCAGCTCTTCACTGTGGTCCTCCACAAACTCTTCCACATCGTTGCCACTCACATCCAACCCCATGGAATTCCCCAATGCCACAATTGATTGCACAACAGGTGTAGGGTCGACAGGGTCAGCCTCAAACCCTTCAAAATTATTCTTTTAGACACAATCTGGCCACAATTTTCCACAAGTAGAGTTCCTCATCCTGGAAGTCACTCCCTGCCAAGCCTTATCTATAAGGCCTATGAGTGGAAGATATTGAAGTGGTTCTTTCAGAACTCTCTTAGGGTCAATTCAGAGTCTGAGGTTATGTCAAAGCACTTTTGAAACATTGTTTTGGTGTACAGTTTCTTGAAGTTTGCAATGATCTGCTGGTCCATGGGCTGGATGAGAGGAGTGGTGTTAGGAGGCCAGAACTTCACTTTTATAAAACTGAATTCCTTAGACAATTGGTCTTCCAAGTCTGGAGGATGAGCAGGAGCATTGTCCATTAACAGGAGGCACTGGAGTGGCAATTTATTATCCAGGGGGTATTTCTTCACACTCGGGCCAAACACCTCATTGAACCACTCCAGGAAAATTTCCCTAGTGACCCAAGCCCTACTGTTAGCTTTCCACATCACACACAATTTACTCTTGACAACACTGTTTTTCTTGAACACTCTGGGATTTTCAGAGTGATACACGAGTAAAGGCTTCACTTTGAAATCCCCACTAGCATTACCACACAACAAGAGAGTTAGCCTGTCTTTCATAGGCTTGTGTCCTGGGAGTGCCTTTTCCTCCTGTGTATTGTAGGTCCCCTTTGGCATTTTCTTTCAAAACAGGCCTGTTTTGTCACAACTGAATACTTGTTGGGGTTGGAATTTTTCAGCCTCTACATAACCTTTGAATTCCCACACAAATTTTTCAGCCGCTTGTTTGTCTGAACTGGCACCCTCATCTTGCCTTACAACACTGTGTATTCCACTTCACTTCTTGAATTTTTTAAACCAGCCTTTGCTGGCCTTAAATTCACAAACATCAGCACTCATTTCAGGCAGTTTCTTTATAAGATTGCCATTAACCTGCCTTGCCTTTTCACATATTATCGACTGCACAACATTATCGACTGCTAACTCTCTCTCTGATCCACACCAACAACATTTTCTCCATTTCTTCAATTGTTTGGAATCTCTGTTTCGTTATTGCACTCACCCCTTTCGCAACATCAGCTTCCATGATTTCTTTTCTCTTTACCACAATGGAGCTGATCATTAATGGCACCTTCCCGTACATCCTGCCAAGTTCAGCAATGCGTATGCCACTATCATATTTTTGTACAATTTCTTTTGTCATTTCTATGGTGTTCCTCACTTTCTTTACCAAAGGACTGGCACTAGGACCTTTCTTTGGGGCCATGGTGGCTTATTTATCAGTCGCACACAATAATCAAGTGACAAAGACAATGAATTATTATGAAATGTTTCATATGACCTGGCAGGATATGTTCACTCACCGAGAAACAATGCTACACTGCCTGAGAATACGTAAGGGAGGCGGCTTTGTCTGCATGCTAGACACTGGACAGGTTTTGTATGATCGACGAAAACAGAGGAATTCAACAAAAACGGAACCAAAATATCGACGAAAATAGTCAACGAAAACGGAAATTGGCAATATTGGAGATCGACGAAAAGGGAGGGTCCACTGTATTGTATTAAATGTCACCTAATGTAACAAAAAATTATACCCAAAAATGTATTTTATTTGGCCAGAATTTACCTTCATTCATTCTTCTTATTGTCATGTACTATACGTATTACAGTTGTAATATACGTACGTACTCTCACATTTGTATTTTTTGGTGTATTCATTAGAATTATTTTAACCTATGTCTCCTTAATGTCTTTGTATACAGTACATGTATATGTACAATAATTATTGTCTATTATGTTCAATTAGTCTTAGGTTTCAGCTTGCCCAGAATACTATGCATAACCAAGGGCTTTCTGCAAATAATATCGAACGTCATCCAATCTTCTATAACTATGTATTGTATCATACCTAGACAATACTGCATATATACATAGAGGAGAATTTGTAGATGGTTAGGAGAGGTGTGGTGAAGGTGAGATGAAACAAAATACAGTGGACCCCCGGTTAACGATTTTAATCCGTGCAAGAGGGCTCATCGTTATGCGAAATAATCGTTATGCGAATTAATTTTCCCCATAAGAAATAATGGAAATAAAATTAATCCGTGCAAGACGCCCAAAAGTATGAAAAAAAATTTTTTTTACCACATGAAATGTTAATTTTAATACACACAAACTGAAAAAGGCATGCACAATTACATGACACTTACTTTTATTGAAGATCTGGTGATGATTGATGGGATGGGAGGAGGGGAGAGCATTATCTTCTTACTGTTTAGAAGGGGAATCCCCTTCCATTAGGACTTGAGGTAGCAAGTCCTTTTCTGGGGTTACTTCCCTTCTTCTTTTAATGCCACTAGGACCAGCTTCAGAGTCACTGGACCTCTGTCGCACAACAAATCTGTCCATAGAGCTCTGTACCTCCCGTTCCTTTACGATTTGTCTAAAATGGGCCATAACATTGTCATTGAAATAGTCACAAGCACGGCTTGCAACAGCTGTGTCAGGGTGATTTTCATCTATAAAGGTTTGCAGTTCAAACCACTCTGCACACATTTCCTTAATCTTTGAAGTAGGCACAATGGATTCCACAACTGGCATAGGCTTCTCAGGGTTAGCCCCAAACCCTTCAAAATCTTTCTTAATTTCCATACTAATTCTCACCCTTTTTACCACAGGGTTGGCACTAGAAGCTTTCTTGGGGCCCATGGTCACTTATTTTCCAGAAACACCACCGAAAACACTGTAATAATACGAAATATTCCGAGTGTATGCTTGGATGTTACCGCGGAGGCTGGCTGGTAAACAATGGGACGGCCGGCACATGTGAGGGCACATTGGACGCGTCTCGGACGAAAATCGGTATGCGGGTTTTTAATCGGTATGCGGGGCAAAAATTTTGCGATAAAAGTAATCGTTATGCGGAAAAATCGCTATGCGATGCCATCGTTATGCGGGGGTCCACTGTATGGCTAACAAGTATGAAGACAAACATAAGTAGCAAAACAAGCATTTATTGTGCCAACTTTTTGCTCCATGGAGAGCATTATTAAGTCATTATTTGATAAAGCTCTGCATGACCTGATAGACCTCTACTTGGCCTGATTTGCCAATAAGCTGTACATAATAAATGAATTTCTTCTGGACATTCATTTGTATGAAACTGTCCTTTTACCATAATTGTATCAAAATTGTAACAAAACATACTGTAAACTTCTAATGTAACTTCTATGTATGTCCAATAAGAAACAAAGATTTTAATTTATTTATTTACTTCATAAAGTAGTACTACATGACTTAATAAAGCTCTACACAGAGCAGATCTCTGTCCCAAGAAAATCTTCTTCAGTATATTGTGATTGTGTCGTCATGGGTCAAGTGCACAGATACAACAATGCTATGTACAGATGCTACGGAAACTCTTACCGGACATGATATTGAGAGACCTGGGACCTTCTGAGGAGTCATGTAAATGGGGAAGGAAACACATATTAATTTGGCATTTGTTACATCATACATGCATAAGGCCAGCAATGCCAATATTTATGCTGTACTCCTGTCAAGTACTGGTCATGTAGTAACCCAGTTGCATATTATTTATTACAAAGAATTTGTGTCATATATAGTAATTGTAAAATAAATATCATTTCTCATGTCTTTTCCCAGTTGCTTATAAAAACATACTAAATTAATTTTTTAGATATCTTGGATAATAGAAAAAGTCTAGAATAAGCTTTCTTTGTGCTGAACAACCCCCATGGCAAATCAATGTGACTTTTGCTGTTGCCTTTCAGAGACAAGTTCAGAAATGCACGGCTTCACCTTGGCAAGTGCCACTCCCATATAATTTTTACAACAAAGTCTGTTCCTTTTTGATTCGGCACTTAAAATAAATTTAAAATTAATGTTAATTTAAAACCATGAGCTAAGGAGAGGTACGTTTGTCTAGTATTGAGTAACTATTTCCTTGTATATGAATGGTATATAGTTCAGACGAGATAAAAATGAAACACATGCAATATCCAGTATCTTTATTTTAAACATTTCGCTCTCCAGTGGCTTTATCAGTACAAATTCAAGGACATAATTGGAAAATGATGAGGTAATCAGTCCCTTAGCCTTGGAATTGGTGAAGAGCACCATATTCATGAAGATTCTGAGGCAGAGGCAAGGTTAGGTTAAATAAGGTTTGTCAGGAAACAGGACAAGTATTTTCTGATATGGGTGTTAGTCATCTGACCAAGGCCTTCCGCTGGCTTACCGGCCCATCACTTTAAAAATTATGGTCATAGTTATAACCATTAAGTAGGCACAGACAAGAAGGCTGGCACTTATGTACTGGTGTCAGGTGATGAGGGACATGTGAAAGATGAAGACATAGTCACTGGTAGGTGGGTTCAGAAGACATCTCCACAACCTTCTTAACTACTACTGGCCTATCCCTTGGGTATGACTTACTTCCACTGAGGATTCCCACCTACCAGTGACTATGTCTTCATCTGCTACACATCCCTCATCACCTGACACCAGTATATAAGAGCCAGCCTTCTTGCCTGTGCTTCAGAATCTTCATGACTATGGTACTCTTCATCAGTTCCAAGGCTGAGGGACTGATAACCTCATCATTTTGCATACAGCTCTACTGTCTCCCAATTATGTCCTTGAATTTAATAATAATAATAATAATAATAATAATAATAATAATTATAATTTTTATTTTGACATGAAACATGGTTGTACAAAGGAATATAATAGTTGGGTGTATATGCCAAAAGCCCCTTTGTATACAGAGCATTTCAGGCAAACTTAAGATTATTGATAAAGCCACTGGTTAGCAAAATGTCAACAATAAAGATACCCAGATGTTGCACATGAGTCTAATTTTTAACTATTTCCTTATTTACCAATTGGGATTTTATTTAGCTATGAGCAGCCGATGAATGCATAGTGCAGTAGCAATTTGCATCTTATTCTAGGGAACAGTATATGTTACATGGGAGGTTTGTTTATACAGTACAGTACAGTATTGCATTTTGTGAAATAGTCTATTGATAGACTGACTTTTTACATCTTCAGTAATGACATCTTGCACTCCCATTGAATGCATGTGACACTAATAAAGAACCATTATATTAAAGAATTAGCAACACATAACACCCATGAGAAAAGACTGAGGTCTATGATTTTATTATGATATACACTGTTTATGCAATTAAAAAATCAATAACAATATTTTTATCAATGCATTTTTAATACATGTATTCTGTACATGGTGTTTTAAAACAATTTTTAGCTAAGCTTTGATACTGATGCTGCCTTTATTCAAGGTAATGCCATCAAAGGGAAAGTCACCAACAACCCAAGCAATTGGCTCTCCATAAAGAAAATGAATTAACCCACGTAAAAATGCATCAAGAAATCACAAAAAGTGACAAACTTGTTCTTTTAATACTAAAGCTAGAATTAGTGCCCTTGTGCAAAGAAAATTTAATCTTGAATACTATTTTTTTATTTTAGGTTACAAAGAATTTAGTAAAATGTGACAAAAATGAAAAGTCTACCCACTACTCTAGTGAGAAGTATCTGCTCACCAACACAGTTTCAAGTAACTGATACTTGTACATACAAGACAGACCAAATATTTGTCTGCATCCCAAACTGAAACTGTTTACTACTTTACTAAATATAAGTAAAAAAAAAAAGGGAGATATATACAGGAGGGCCCAGCTTATACAGCAGGTTAGGTTCCACGCTACTGCTGTAAAGAGGAAAATCACTGTAAAGTGAATCATAGCCTCTTTTCACTTTCTAGTGGATATAAAAGCTCGATAACATGTTTACACTATCATTTATTAAGTGAGCAATATAGGTAGGCCTAAAAAAATGCATATACAGCACATATACTATTACCTACCTTAAAATATTTTCTTCCTTGGCTTATAGTGAGTGGTGAATATATTTACTGCAGGAAGTCTGAATAAATAAAGAATGGGTGCAATTGAAAAACCACTGTATTAGTGAAATGATTTAAAGCGAAGCGCTGTAAAGCAGGGCCTGCCTGTATATATATATAGGGTAAAGTGTTAAACTTGTCAGGATCATACAGAAACTTGGTATAAAAACATTTTGATCTATCATGGACTACTCTCAAGTCACAAATTTCCTCTCCTAGGCATGGGGTATCAGGGAAGTGCTTCAGCCATAGTATTGTGACTTATATTCTTCTTCTTTATACTCCTTGATAATTAGAATTAATACAGTTGACCCTTGAACAACACGGATTTTGAACTGGATGTGTCCACTTAAACCAGGGCCCCAATGGAAATGAGTCACTTTGTGACTTTTTTGGGTTATCCCAGGTTCTCTACACATATGCTGCTATGTATGATGATCTATGTAACTGTATTTGTGTATACCTGAGTAAACTTGCTGACTTAATAAGTAAATTGAAGATTTATGACAAAAAAAAAAAAATAAGAAAAAGTTAGCTATGTCATGAATGCATGAAATATATATGGATAATAGTCTATCTTATCATTTACAATCATAAAATACACAAATCTATTATAAAAAGTTAAAATTTATCAAAACTTATGCATACAAACAATTACAGATCGTACGTTCCATTCGCAGTTGAGAGAAATGTAAACAAATATTAAGATTCAATAATATAATACTAATATAATAATAATAATAATAATAATAATAATAATAATAATAATAATAATAATATTATTATTATTATTATTATTATTATTATTATTGTTATTATTATTATTATTATTATTATTATTATTATTATTATTATTATTATTATTATTATTATTATTATACTCATAACTAATTGCTAAACCCAAAAGGTCATTAATATAAAAATAATATATAATAATTATAATAATAATAATAATATTATTATTATTATTATTATTATTATACTCATAAGTAATTGCTAAACCCAAAAGGGTCATTAATATAAAAATAATATATAATAATTATAATAATAATAATAATAATAATAATAATAATAATATTATTATTATTATTATTATTATTATTATTATTATTATTAGAGTTATCACAGTTGCTCTTTGCTGATGGCACTGTGCTTTTGGACGATTCTGAAGAGAAGTTGCAATTACTCAAACCCACACTATTTGCAGATGACACTACATACGTCTTCTCCCACCCGAGCCCAGTCACGCTAGCCAATACTGTAAATACCGAATTACAGAAAATATCTACCTGGATGAGGACTAACAAACTTACACTAAACATTGACAAAACCTACTTCATTCAGTTTGGTAACAGAGCTACAGATGTCCCTCTTAACATAATGATAAACGGAGCACCTATCACAAAACTAACAGAGGGAAAATTCTTAGGAATCCACCTTGATAATAGACTCAAATTTCATACACATATACAACAAATTTCTAAAAAAAATTCCAAGACTGTAGGCATACTATCGAAGATACTGTACTATGCTCCACAGTCAGCCCTCCTGGCCCTATATCACTCACTTATTTACCCCTATCTCACCTATGGAATTTGTGCATGGGGCTCAACAACAATTAACCATCCCAGACCACTAATTACCCAACAAAAGGCTGCAGTTAGAATGATAACAAATTCTCACTACAGGCAGCACACTCCACCAATATTCAATACACTAAACCTACTCACCATACAAAACATCCATACTTATTACTGCACCTATTACATACATAGAACACTTAACTCTGATATTAACCCTCCCCTCAAACATCTCCTTGCCAACCTCAACAGAACACATGACCATAACACAAGGCACAGATCACTCTTTGATGTTCCTCGTGTCCATCTCACACTATGCAAAAACTCAATGCACATAAAAGGCCCTAAAATCTGGAATTCATTACCTGTAAATATAAAAGAAACACTACCTGTTTATAAATTCAAGTCTCTTCTCAAAGATCACTTACTCACCCAAAACCAAATAAATACTGAATAACTCAACCTTATAAATTGTATATCTTAAATGTTTCTCACAATTATATCACATAAATGTTAAACCTAAAACCCAATCTAACTTTACTATTTTTTTAAATAAACTACCTAACAGAATTCTCCATACGACTGAATGTACAATAATGCATGCAACCATATGACCTGTCTTTGTAATACTCACTTGTACTTTATAGTAATCTGTTTCCATTAATGTTTTATCACTGATTTCATCATTGCTTAGTTAATCTTAAGTTAATTTTAAGCCAGCCCGTAATGCTATGCATAGTATAAGTGGCTTTGGCATGCTGCTCTTATCTGTATTTTTTTTGTACCTCTGTATGTGTGCTCAAATTGTAATAAATAAATAAATAAATAAATAAATAAATAAATAAATAAATAAATGCAGTATAGGAAAGAGTAAGGTGATGAGGATAACAAAAAAATTAGGTGACAAAAGATTGCATATCAGATTGGAGGGAGAGAGTAAAACAAGGCAGATTTAAATACCTTACCACCCTTTATATACAAAAAAGTGTCACAAGTATTATCACCAATCATTGCAACACTCTTTAACAAATCCATTGAATCGTCCACCTTCCCTACAGTTCTCAAAATAGCAAGGGTCACCCCGATCCATAAAGGAGGAGACCACACAGAGTTGAATAACTATAGGCCAATATCCAGTTTACACCCTCTCTCTAAAATCTTCGAAAAATTAATTCATAAACGAATCTACTCCTACCTCATCTCCCAAAACATACTCAACCCCTGCCAATTTGGATTCAGGCCTAATAAAAATACTAATGATGCTATTATACACATGCTAGAACATATATACACTGCAAGAGAGAAAAAAGAAGTCCCACTGGGGATCTTCATTGACTTACGTAAAGCTTTTGATACAGTTGACCATGACTTGCTCCACGTAAAATTGTCACACTATGGTATAAGAGGGCACTCCCTCAACTACCTCAAGTCATACCTCAGCAACAGAAGCCAATATGTGTACGCAAATGGGGCAAGCTCTTCCGCACAACCAATTACAGTTGGTGTCCCACAGGGAAGTGTCCTTGGCCTTCTTCTCTTTCTCCTATACATAAATGACCTACCAAATGCTTCGCAATTACTCAAACCCACACTTTTTGCAGATGACACTACATACATCTTCTCTCACCCGAGCAATTCACACTTCCACACCCGGTCACAACTGTAGTGAGTTATTGGTGCAAATGTTGATTGCTGAGTCTCTATCTCTCACACACACACACACACACACACATACAAATTCATACACACACACACATAAACACACACACATACACACACACACACACACACACACACACACATACACAAACTCATACACACACATGCACACACACTCATACACACACACACACATTCATACACACACACACACACTCATACAGACACACACACTCATACTCTCACACACACACACACACACACACACACACACACACACACACGCATATAACAGGAAGGGCGCTGCAATGGATCAGAGAATACCTGACAGGGAGGCAACAACGAGTCATGGTACGTAATGATGTATCACAGTGGGCACCTGTGACGAGCGGGGTCCCACAGGGGTCGGTCCTAGGACCAGTGCTATTTTTGGTATATGTGAACGACATGACGGAAGGGTTAGACTCAGAAGTGTCCCTGTTTGCAGATGATGTGAAGTTAATGAGGAGAATTAAATCTGATGAGGACCAGGCAGGACTTCAAAGAGACCTGGACAGACTGGACACCTGGTCCAGCAAATGGCTTCTCGAATTTAATCCTGCCAAATGCAAAGTCATGAAGATAGGGGAAGGGCACAGAAGACCACAGACAGAGTATAGGCTAGGTGGCCAAAGACTGCAAACCTCACTTAAGGAGAAAGATCTTGGGGTGAGTATAACACCGAGCATGTCTCCGGAAGCACACATCAATCAGATAACTGCTGCAGCATATGGGCGCCTGGCAAACCTGAGAACAGCATTCCGATACCTTAGTAAGGAATCGTTCAAGACACTGTACACTGTGTATGTCAGGCCCATACTGGAGTATGCAGCACCTGTTTGGAACCCGCACTTGATAAAGCACGTCAAGAAACTAGAGAAAGTACAAAGGTTTGCGACAAGGTTAGTTCCAGAGCTAAGGGGAATGTCCTATGAAGAAAGATTAAGGGAAATCGGCCTGACGACACTGGAGGACAGGAGGGTCAGGGGAGACATGATAACGACATATAAAATTCTGCATGGAATAGACAAGGTGGACAAAGACAGGATGTTCCAAGGAGGGGACACAGAAACAAGAGGCCACAATTGGAAGTTGAAGACACAAATGAGTCAGAGAGATATTAGGAAGTATTTCTTCAGTCATAGAGTTGTCAGGCAGTGGAATAGCCTAGAAAATGACGTAGCGGAGGCAGGAACCATACACAGTTTTAAGACGAGGTTTGATAAAGCTCATGGAGCGGGGAGAGAGAGGGCCCAGTAGCAACCGGTGAAGAGGCGGGGCCAGGAGCTAAGACTCGACCCCTGCAACCACAAATAGGCGAGTACACACCCACACACCCACACACACCCACACACACCCACACACACACCCACACACACACTCACACACACACCCACACCTACACACCCACACCTACACACCCATACCCACACTCACACACCCACACCCCCACACCCCCACACCCACACACCCACACACCCACACACCCACACACCCACACACACACACACACACACACACACACACACACAAAGTAACAGAAGTAAGAGCACACACAAGGTAACAGAAGTAAGACACGAGAGAGAGGGGTGGGTTGATTGCGTTTTCCTAGACTGCAGGAAGGCCTTTGACACAGTTCCCCACAAAAGATTAGTGCAGAAGCTGGAGGATCAGGCGCATGTAACAGGGAGGGCACTGCAATGGATCAGGGAATACCTGACAGGGAGGCAGCAACGAGTCATGGTATGTGAAGAGGTATCACAGTGGGCGCCTGTGATGAGCGGGGTCCCACAGGGGTCAGTTCTAGGACCAGTGCTATTTTTTATTTAGCGAACGACATGATGGAAGGAATAGACTCTGAAGTGTTCCTATTCGCAGATGATGTGAAGTTGATGAGAAGAATTAAATCAGATGAGGATGAGGCAGAACTGCAAAGAGACCTGGACAGGCTGGACATGTGGTCCATAAACTGGCTTCTTGAATTCAATCCTGCCAAATGCAAAGTCATGAAGATTGGGGAGGGGCAAAGAAGACCGCAGACAGAGTATAGGCTAGGTGGACAAAGACTACAGACCTCACTCAGGGAGAAAGACCTCGGGGTGACCATAACACCAAGCACGTCACCGGAGGCACACATCAACTAAATAACTGCTGCAGTATATGGGTGCCTGGCAAATCTGAGAATAGCGTTCCGATAACTTAATAAGGAATCGTTCAAGACAATGTACACTGTGTATGTTAGGCCCATACTGGAGTATGCAGCACCAGTCTGGAACCCACACCTGGTCAAGCACATCAAGAAGTTAGAGAAAGTACAAAGGTTTGCAACAAGGCTAGTCCCAGAGCTCAGGGGAATGTCGTACGAGGAAAGGTTGAGGGAAATCGGACTGACGACACTGGAGGACAGAAGGGTCAGGGGAGACATGATAACGACATACAAGATACTGCAGGGAATAGACAAGGTGGACAGAGATAGGATGTTCCAGAGAGGGGACACAGGAACAAGGGGTCACAACTGGAAGCTGAAGACTCAGACGAGTCATAGGGACATTAGGAAGTATTTCTTCAGTCATAGTCGTCAGGAAGTGGAATAGCCTAGCAAGTGAAGTCGTGGAGGCAGGAACCATACATAGTTTTAAGAAGAGATACGATAAAGCTCAGGAAGCAGAGAGAGAGAGGACCTAGTAGCAATCAGTGAAGAGGCGGGGCCAGGAGCTGAGTCTCGACCCCTGCAACCATAATTAGGTGAGTACAATTAGGTGAGTACATACACACACACACCAACATGCACACACACACACACACACACACACACACACACACACACACACACACACACACACACACACACACACACACACACACACACACATGCACACACACATGCACACACACACGCACACACACACGCACACTCACACATGCACACACTTATATACAACAGGCCAAGTGTCTAATCGACATGTGCCTAGGACAGAATGGTAACTAACTAACACACACACACACACTCACACACTCATACACATACACACAAACACACACACACACACACACACACACACACACACACACACACACACACATGCACATATGTGGTAATGCTTTATTTACAGCTAGCAAAGTCAGGGTATTTCTCCAGAATGGTCTGTAATATACCACTGTGGATAAAATACTTAGCCATTTCTTGAACACTTCTGAGTGAGTTGTTTCTAAATTCATTAATTTTATCACACTCCAGTACTGCAGCCATGTATAAACGTAAGTAACCATTCTTACAGTATTCATTACCTTTGTAACTTGTGAGTTCATTACCTTTGTAACTTGTGAGTTCATTACCTTGTACCTAGTTCAGCCATCAAAACTTTGGAGCCCGGTCCCTGGACCCATTGTGTACCTCTGTAATCTGTAAATACCTTTGTAACTTGTCATGATTGTGACTAGACCTACCTGGAGTTCATTACCTTTGTAAATTGTGAGTTCATTACCTTTGTAAATTGTGAATTCATTACCTCTGTAACTTGCTCAGCTATCAAAACTTTGAGGCCCAGTCCCTGGACCCATTATGTACCTCTGTAATCTTTTGACTACCGCCCACAGGATGGGTATGGGGTGCATAATAAACATATTAAACTAACTAAACTAACTCACCCGAGCCCAGTCACGCTAGCCAATACTGTAAATACCGAATTACAGAAAATATCTACCTGGATGAGGACTAACAAACTTACACTAAACATTGACAAAACCTACTTCATTCAGTTTGGTAACAGAGCTACAGATGTCCCTCTTAGCATAACGATAAACGGATCACCTATCACAAAGCTAACAGAGGGAAAATTCTTAGGAATCCACCTTGATAATAGACTCAAATTTCATACACATATACAACAAATTTCTAAGAAAATTTCCAAGACTGTAGGCATACTATCGAAGATACGGTAATATGCTCCACAGTCAGCCCTCCTGGCCCTTTATCACTCTCTTATTTACCCCTATCTCACATATGGAATTTGTGCATGGGGCTCAACAACAATTAACCATCTCAGACCACTAATTACCCAACAAAAGGCTGCAGTTAGAATGATAACAAATTCTCACTACAGGCAGCACACTCCACCAATATTCAATACACTCAACCTACTCACCATACAAAACATCCATACTTATTATTGCACCTATTACATACATAGAACACTTAACTCTGATATTAACCCTCCCCTCAAACATCTCCTTGCCAACCTCAACAGAACACATGACCATAACACAAGGCACAGATCACTCTTTGATGTTCCTCGTGTCCATCTCACGCTATGCAAAAACTCAATGCACATAAAAGGCCCTAAAATCTGGAATTCATTACCTGTAAATATAAAAGAAACACTACCTGTTTATAAATTCAAGTCTCTTCTCAAAGATCACTTACTCACCCAAAACCAAATAAATACTGAATAACTGAACCTTATAAATTGTATATCTTAAATGTTTCTCACAATTATATCACATAAATGTTAAACCTAGGACCCAATCTAACTTTGTTATTTTTTAAATACACTACCTAACAGAATATACTCCATTCTACTGAATGTACAGCAATGCATGCAACCATATGACCTGTCTTTGTAATACTCATTTGTGCTTTATAGTTATCTGTTTACAATAATGTTTTATCACTGATTTCATCATTGCTTAGTTAATCTTAAGTTAATTTTAAGCCTGCCCGTAATGCTATGCATATAAGTGGCTTTGGCATGCTGCTCTTACCTGTATTTTTTTGTACCTCTGTATGTATGCTAAAATTACTAAATAAATAAATAAATAAATGTATTCAGATAGTTAGGAGTGGATATGTCAGCAGATGGGTCTATGAAAGATGAGGTGAATCATAGAACTGATGAGGGGAAAATGGTGAGTGGTGCACTTAGAAGTCTGTGGAGACAAAGAAATTTGTCCATGGAAGCAAAGAAGGGAATGTATAAGAGTATATTTATGCCAGTGCACTTGTATAGGTGTGAAACATGGGTGGTGGATGTTGAAACAAGGAGAAGGCTGGAGACATTGGAGATGTCATGTCTGAGAGCAATGTGTGGTGTGAATATAATGCAGAGAATTCATAGTTTGGAAATTAGGAGAAGGTGCAGGATTACCAAAACTATTATCCAGAGGGCTGAGGAGGGGTTGCTGAGGTGGTTTGGACATGTAGAGAGAACAAAATAAAACAGAATGCCTTCGAGAGTGTATAAATCTGTAGCATAGGAAAGGTGGGGTAGTGGTCGGCCTAGGAAAGGCTGGAAGGAGAGAGGGGGTAAAGGAGGTTTTGTGGGCATGGGGCTTGGACTTCCAACAAGCATGTGTGAGCTTGTTAGATAGGAGTGAATGGGGCCATTGTTTTTAGGACTTGACGTGCTGTTGGAGTGTGAGCAAGGTAACATTTATGAAGGGATTCAGGGAAACCAGCATGCCAGACTAGAGTCCTGGAGATGGGAAGTACAGGCCTCCCTCAACATTCATGTTTTCAACTTTCGCGGACTTCACACATTCGCGAATTCCCAACCGCCAAATTCCCAGCCGCCAAATCATATTTAAGTTTACCTCCAGGAGTCCCTACTACCCTCCCTCCGACCCCAGCAACTGGCAGCCAGCCCTCCCACCACTGTGTGGTGAGTGTTTTGTTTGTTCATTATTTGCTATTAAACTACAGTATAAATAATGTAAACCCATCCATGACTGCATATTAGAATGGCTATTCGGACAGGTATTGGAAGGTGACATCATGTGTTTACTCTCGAGCACAGTGAAGAATCAAACATTTCTGCTACTGCTAATAATAATAATAATAATAATAATAATAATAATAATAATAATAATAATAATAATACAGTGGACCCCCGCATAACGATTACCTCCGAATGCGACCAATTATGTAAGTGTATTTATGTAAGTGCGTTTGTACGTGTATGTTTGGGGGTCTGAAATGGACTAATCTACTTCACAATATTCCTTATGGGAATAAATTCGGTCAGTGAAAAAATATCGTTAACCGGGGGTCCACTGTAATAATAATAATAATAATAATAATAATACAGTGTTTGCACTCTGAAGGAGGGGTGTTAATGTTGCAGTTTTATAACTGTACTGTAAGTGTGCCTCTGGCAAGAAAGTGATGGAGGGAATGATACAAGTTTTTCTTTTTTGGGCCACCCTGCCTTGGTGGGAGGTGGCCGATGTGTTAATAAAAAAAAATTATTAATACAGATCATACGTGTTCCATTCACAGTTGACAGAAATATAAACAAACGTGAAGATGCAGTATTAAATCATGAATAAATAATGAATTTCTTTTTCACAAAGATAAATCATCTGTCTCTCAGTACCTGCATCAATACTGTCTTATATGATACAAATCACCGTAGATGTTAAATGTATTACTAACACTAGACATCAAAAATGATGCAGGTGCTGACAGACAGATGATTTATATTGTAAACAGATGATGTAAACTTACAGTACTGGTAAATACAGCACAGTACTGTAAATGTATTTTCTCTTTCTTATGATTTTCTTAATAACATTTTCTTTTCTCTAGCTTACTTTATAATAATACAGCATATACAGCATATACAGCAAATACCACCTGGTGGTTCACACTTACACTCACTCACCCATTTGACCATAAACAGAAATATCACTCTCAATCTTAAAATAATGAATCCTAACTAGTCATAAGTTGGCCTGTGATACTCCAATACTGAAGCTATGTATTGTGCCAAAATAAAAGCATTCACATTGCTAAACTCACAAACTAGTATTTAGTCACTTAGCCATAATACCAACTTACCTCATAATTTGTAATATTTTAAATTTAAGAATTAATCTAAGTCTGCCCGAAATGCCTAGCCATGCTAGGTGTTCTACTGGTACCCTCTGTAGTTATTATTTTACTATATGTAAACCACACAATAACCAAATTCTGTAAACTCAGCATTGTAATCATTATAGAGAATAAACTTTGAATTGAATATAATACATATAATATACAAATATGTGTTAATCGACTGTTTACGTTATCAGTAATGCTTCTGGTTAGCGGTATGCTATTAGTAGTTAGGTTTTTGAGGAGTCCAAAGTTATATGAGGATTTTCGATTACACGGGAAGGTTGGTGCCCCTAACCCCCACATCATTCAAGGGTCAACTGTATTTAGTTTTTATGGCTCTCTAACAGTAGACTCAAACACCAACCTAAAAGCAAGGTTAAAATAAAAGGAAATAAGTTATAGTGAGGTACAGCAAAAGGGTCAGAGGAAGCTGTTCTGGATACAGGCAGCTGAGTTTGGGTGAAACATAAAAAAATAAGATAATAAATAATATTTGTAGATAAGATGTTAGATAATAGTCCACAGATGTTGCACAAATGAAAGAAAAAAAATTGTCCATGGAAGAATTATAGCTATGGGTGGAGCATTTATTATTAGACAAAGATGGCAAGTTATCAAGAAAAAACTTTAAATAAAAAAAACTTTAAATATTAAAAATCCCTAAAAATCATACAAAACATTTACATCCCATGGGATTTTACAGCATCTTAAAAGAATCAGCACTCAGACACTAAAATGAAACTACACAAATATAATGACAATTTTTTTTAGACTACTATCCTACAATAAACAGGCACACAACTCAGTCATTTGCCTTCGCACTTAAAATCAAGCACAATTTTTTTACCTAGAAAGCAAAAAGAGAAAAAACTCCAAAGTACAATTCTTATTTTACAATAATTAGAAATACTGTTCATGTCAGGAGAAAGAAACATTCATGGCATGTTAAATCCTTTGCAAAACTTTTTCTATTCTTATTCTTAGTGCCCTGTATACATTTTCTGGTGCTACTTTAGCATGCGGTCTACCAGCACATTTACACTAACCTAACCTAGGTTAGGCTAGCTAAAGTAGCACCCATTTTCTTTAAGCCATATGCAAATTCTAGAATTATCATATATTTAGTGAGTTTTAACTACTGTAATATCAAATGTATGACTTTGCATAACATACCTGATGCAAGTTCCTCCATTACTGCAGGGATTGGAAGAGATAGCAGTGCAGGGATCAATCTCATAGCAGTTAGGGCCATAAAATCCTCGTAGACAGTCACATGTGTATGACCCATCAGAAGCATTCTGACACTTGCCTAATATAAATAAATAGATAATAATTGAGGACTGCTCCTTGGCAGATTTCAGTGACTAATTATATTTTAAGGTGTACAACACTAAGTCAGTTTTTCACTCGAGATACTGTCTTGTGCAAACGTTAAGAATTGTCATCACACCTAATGAAACCCACACAAAGAGGGCCCGGGTTCAATTCCCAGCAGGGTGGAAACATTTCCTTAAACCTGTTGTCCTCTTCACCTAGCAACAAATAGGCACATGGGTGTTAGTCAACTGGTGTGGGTCACATCCTGGGGTACAAGATTGGGGACCCCAATGGAAATGAGACAGTCCCTCAATGATGCACTGCCTTTCTTGGGTTATCCTGGGTGGCTAACCCTCCAGGGTTAAAAATCCAAACTAAATCTTATCTTATCATATTTGTACGCTCGTGTGCATATGTCTGTGCGTGCGCCCACATGTGTGTATGTGTGTGCGCGCGTGCTAGTGTGGGTGTATGACCCACTTAATATTTGTATTTATAACTCATTACAATTGTGACCAGGTGTGGACGTATCAGTGGCTCATTACTTTGTACAGTGGAGCCTCAAAAATCGAACTTAATCCATTCTAGGAGCTAGTTCTAAATTCGAAAAGTCTGAAATTCAAAGCAATATTTCCCATAAGAAATAATGGAAATACAATTAATCCGTTCCTGAAACCCAAAAATATTCACACAAAAAATACATTTTATAGAGATTAATTACAGTTTTACATACAACATACTATAGTTTTTAATTATGTATAGTAATACATATAAAATAACATTTTTACTTACCTTTATTGAAGACTGGTGATGGCATCTGGAAGATAGGGAGAAGGAGAGAGGGAGTTGGGGTTAGTGTTTGGAAGGAGAATCCCCCTCCATGAGGACTTCAGGTAAAGCCCTCTCTGGGGTTACTTCCCTTCTCTGTCTTTTAATGCCACTAGGACCAGCTTGAGAGTCACTGGACCCGTCTCACAAAATAACTGTCCACAGTCCTCTGTTTCTGGCGCCTCTTTAACATTTCCCTAAAATGGGACATGGTTCTGTCACTGAACTTGTTGCAAAGATGGCTTGTTTCAGCTTGCTCAGAGTGGTACTTCTGCACAAACACTTGGACATCATTCCACTTGCCACAAATCTCCTTAATCTTTGAAGAAGGCACCTCATCCACTCCCTATATTAACACCTTTCGCAACATCAGCTTCCTTGATTTATTCTTTCTTTGACAGGATAGAACCGATGGTCGACTTGTTTTTCCCATACATCCTGGCAATCTCAACAAGTCTCGCACCACTCTCATACTTCTGTATTATTTCCTTCTTCACATCTATGGTGTTTCTCACTTTCTTTACCACAGGGGTACCATTAGCAAGTTTCTTTGGGCCCATGGCAGCTTATTTCACAGTCCAACAAGCACTAAACACAACGAAATAATCGTAAAATGCGTGAATGAGAGCACAGGTTAGTGTTCACTCAAGCATAAACAAAGCTAGACTGCTCATGGCGCCTGTGTGGGGACGCGGGCGGCAGACAGGTCCCGTACCCGGCAGTCCGAAAATAGGGGCGTGTTCGATAATAGGGACACAGTTTGTCCGAAAAAATGGCCCTATTTTCGAAACGTTCGATATGTGATACGTTCGATTTTTGAGGTTCCACTGTAATTTGTTCATGACTGTAACCATGTATAGGAGTGAGGCTGATTCATTACCTTTGTAACTTGTCATGATTGTGACCAGATCTACCTGGAGTTCATTACCTTTGTAACTAGTTCAGCTATCATAACTTTGGGGTCCAGTCCCTGGACCCATTATGTACCTTTGTAATCTTTTGACTACCGCCCACAGGATGGGTATGGGGTGCATAATAAAGATATTAAACTAACTTATCTTATGTTATCTTATCACCTAACCCAAACTGAAATAGCATAGTATAATTTAGTCTTACTCTGCTGTGGTCTTGCCTATGCTGTTACCAGGCAACAATACTAAGCGGTGACTGGATCTGATGTGTCAAAAACATATTATTTTCGCTCATGTATTGCAAAACAACAATCAGCCCAAGGATTACCTCTTTATTCTGTGGTGTAGGTATTGTAAAATATTAAATGTCTGATTTCCACTGAGGAGCAGCCTTCAATTATAATCTGTGTGCTCAAATTGGAAATAAATAAATAAATAAAAAAATATGTACAGACTGAGCAGCTTTTTTTGTGGTGTAGACGATGAAGTAAATTATTATTCTGAAATTATTTCTTTACAAGGGTAAAAGGCAAAGGGTGGCCTGATGCTGGTGAAAGGCTCTTGATCCATGGAATTATTCCCACCCCTCCCATTCCCCCAGGTACAGTATGATTCTTACAGGTTCAGTGTTTTTGAGAGGAGGAGGATTAGAAGAAATAGGAGGAGGAGGAGGTGACCCATTACAAGCCTGTCATCTTTCTGGACCAGCTCTCACAGGATGGTTGTGAAGTGCATAATAAAACTACTGTATTAAATTAACTACAAAGGTACTGAATGAGCTTACCAAAGTGCTTGCAGGGGTTGACGGGAACACACGGATTGTGGTACTGACAGTTTTGTCCGTAATATCCTGGGTGACAGACACAGGAGTACCCAGGGGCATACTTCTGTAGGGTACAATTGCTCTTTCCACACACACCCTCTGCACAGTCTAAAGCAAAAAAGAAAAATGATAATATGTATTTCTGCATGTTGCAGAAATAATGTAGTTTACATGAAATACGTAATACAACAATGCCTCCATTATTACTGAAAATTATTTCCATTCTGGCAATATTAAAACACAGAGGGCTGAAGAAGGGTTGTTGAGGTGGTTTGGTTATTTAGAGAGGTTAGAGTAAAATAGGATAACCTGGGGGGTATATAAATCTGGTGGGGTAGGGGTCGTCATAGAAAAGGACTTTTTTGTGTGTGTGTGTGTACTCACCTAATTGTACTCACCTAATTGTGGTTGCAGGGGTCGAGACTCAGCTCCTGGCCCCGCCTCTTCACTGATCGCTACTAGGTCCTCTCCCTCTCTGCTTCCTGAGCTTTGTCATACCTCTTCTTAAAACTATGTATGGTTCCTGCCTCCACTACTTCACTAGCTAGGCTATTCCACTTCCTGACGACTCTATGACTGAAGAAATACTTCCTAACGTCCCTGTGACTCGTCTGAGTCTTCAGCTTCCAGTTGTGACCCCTTGTCCCTGTGTTCCCTCTCTGGAACATCCTATCTCTGTCCACCTTGTCTATTCCCCGCAGTATCTTGTATGTCGTTATCATGTCTCCCCTGACCCTTCTGTCCTCCAGTGTCGTCAGTCCGATTTCCCTCAACCTTTCCTCGTATGACATTCCCCTGAGCTCTGGGACTAGCCTTGTTGCAAACCTTTGTACTTTCTCTAACTTCTTGATGTGCTTGACCAGGTGTGGGTTCCAGACTGGTGCTGCATACTCCAGTATGGGCCTAACATACACAGTGTACAGTGTCTTGAACGATTCTTTATTAAGGTATCGGAACGCTATTCTCAGGTTCGCCAGGCGCCCATATTCTGCAGCAGTTATTTGGTTGATGTGTGCCTCCGGTGACGTGCTCGGTGTTATGGTCACCTCGAGGTCTTTCTCCCTGAGTGAGGTCTGTAGTCTTTGTCCACCTAGCCTATACTCTGTCTGCGGTCTTCTTTGCCCCTCCCCAATCTTCATGACTTTGCATTTGGCAGGGTTGAATTCGAGAAGCCAGTTTCTGGACCACATGTCCAGCCTGTCCAGGTCTCTTTGCAGTCCTGCCTCATCCTCATCCGATTTAATTCTTCTCATCAACTTCACATCATCTGCGAATAGGGACACTTCAGAGTCTATTCCTTCCATCATGTCGTTCGCATATATCAAAAATAGCACTGGTCCTAGAGCTGACCCCTGTGGGACCCCGCTCATCACAGGCGCCCACTGTGATACCTCTTCACGTACCATGACTCGTTGTTGCCTCCCTGTCAGGTATTCCCTGATCCATTGCAGTGCCCTCCCTGTTATATGCGCCTGATCCTCCAGCTTCTGCACTAATCTCTTGTGGAGAATTGTGTCAAAGGCCTTCCTGCAGTCTAGGAAAATGCAATCAACCCACCCCTCTCTCTCGTGTCTTACTTCTGTTACCTTGTCATAAAACTCCAGAAGGTTTGTGACACAGGATTTGCCTTCCATGAACCCATGCTGGTTTTCATTTCTAATCTTGTTCCGTTCCAGGTGTTCCACCACTCTCCTCCTGATAATCTTCTCCATGACTTTGCACACAATACATGTCAGAGACACAGGTCTGTAGTTTAGTGCCTCATTTCTGTTTCCTTTCTTAAATATGGGGACTACATTTGCTGTCTTCCATTTCTCAGGTAGTTGCCCAGTTTCAAGGGATGTATTGAAGATTGTGGTTAGGGGCACGCACAGCATCTCTGCTCCTTCTCTAAGGACCCATGGGGAGATGTGTGTGTGTGTGTGTGTGTATGTGTGTGTGTGTGTGTGTGTGTGTGTGTGTGTGTGTGTGTGTGTGTGTGTGTGTGTGTGTGTGTGTGTGTGTGTGTGTGTGTGTGTGTGTGTGTACTCACCTAGTTGTGGTTGCAGGGATCGATTCATAGCTCCTGGCCCTGCCTCTTCACTGGCTGCTACTGTGTTAGTTACCATTTTCTCATAGGCACATATCAATAAGACAATAGGCCTGTTGTATATGTGTGTGTGTGTGTGTGTGTGTGTGTGTGTGTGTGTGTACTCACCTAACTGTAGTTGCAGGGTCAAGACTCAGCTCCTGGCCCTGCCTCTTCACTAAATGCTACTAGGTCCTCTCACTCCCGGCTCCATGAGCTTTATCATACCTTGTCTTAAAGCTATGTATGGTTCCTGCCTCCACTACATCACTCGCCAGACTGTTCCACTTCCTGAAAACTCTATGACTGAAGAAATACTTCCTAACATCCCTGTGATTCGTCTGAGTCTTCACCTTCCAAGAGTGACCCCTTGTTTCTGTGTCCCCTCTCTGGAACATCCTGTCTCTGTCCACTTTGCCTATTCCACGCAGTATTAAGTATGTCATTATCATGTCTCCCATAACCCTCCTGTCTTCCAATGTCGTCAGGCCGATTTCCCTTAACCTTTCTTCACAGGACATTCCCCTTAGCTCTGGAACTAACTCTGTTGCAAACCTTTGCACTTTCTCTAATTTCTTATCGTGCTTGACCCAGTGTGCGTTCCAAACTGGTGCTGCATACTCCAGTATGGGCTTGATGTACACAGTGTACAGCGCCTTGAAAGATTCCTTACTTAGGTATCAGAACGCTAATCTCAGGTTTGCCAGGCGCCCATATGCTGCAGCAGTTGTCTAGTTGATGTGTGCTTTATTTATTTATTTATTTATTTATTTATTTATTTAGAAATTTAGCATACATACAGAGGTACAAAAAAATACATGTAAGAGCAGCATGCCAAAGCTTTCGGAGACATACTCGGTGTTATACTCATCCCAAGATCTTTCTCCTTGAGCAAGGTTTGCAGTCTTTGGCCACCTAGCCTATACTCTGTCTGCAGTCTTCTCTGCCCTTCTCTTATCTTCATGACTTTGCATTTGGCAGGGTTAAATTCGAGAAGCCAGTTGCTGGACCAGGTGTCCAGCCTGTCCATGTCACTTTGAAATCCTGCCTGATCCTCATCTGATTTAATTCTCCTCATTAACTTCACATCATCTGCGAACAGGGACACCTCTGAGTCTATCCCTTCCAACATGTCATTCACATATAGTACCAAAAATAGCTCTGGTCGTAGGACCAACCCCTGTGGGACCCCGCTTGTCACAGGTGCCCACTGTGATACCTCGTCACGTACCATTACTCACTGTTACCTCCCTGTCAGGTATTCTCTTATCCATTGCAGTCCCCTTCCCGTTATACGTGCCTGATTCTCTAGTTTCTCCATTAATCTCTTGTGCGCAACTGTGTCGAAGGCCTTCTTGCAGTCCAAGAAAATGCAATCAACCCACCCCTCCCTCTCGTGTCTTACTTCTGCTACTTTATTACAAAACTGTGTGTGTGCATGTATGTGTGTGTGTGTGTGTGTGTGTGTGTGTGTGTGTGTGTGTGTGTGTGTGTGTGTGTGTGTGTGTGTGTGTGTGTGTGTGCTCACCTAGTTGACGTTGCAGGGGTTGAGTCCGAGCTGCTGGCCCCGCCTCTTCACTGGTTGCTACTAGGTCACTCTCCCTGAACCTTGAGCTTTGTCATACCTCTGCTTAAAGCTATGTATGGATCCTGCCTCCACTACATCGCTTCCCAAACTACGTATTCCACTTCCTGACTACTCTGTGGCTGAAGAAATACTTCCTAACATCCCTGTGATTTATCTGTGTCTTCAAGTTCCAACTGTGTCCCCTTGTTGCTGTGTCCCATCTCTGAAACATTCTGTCTCTATCCACCTTGTCAATTCCTCTCAGTATTTTATATGTCATTATCATGTCCCCCCTATCTCTATCTCTCCTGTCCTCCAGTGTCGTCAGGTCGACTTCCCTTAACCTCTCCTTGTAGGACATACCTCTCAGTTCCGGGACTAGTCTTGTTGCAACCCTTTGCACTTTCTCTAGTCTCTTTACATGCTTGGCTAGATGTGGGTTCCAAACTGGTGCCACATACTCCAATATGGGCCTAAAATACACAGTGTACAGGGTCCTGAACAATTCCTTACTAAGATGGCGGAA
The DNA here is from genome assembly GCF_038502225.1 of Cherax quadricarinatus. NCBI lineage: Eukaryota > Metazoa > Arthropoda > Malacostraca > Decapoda > Parastacidae > Cherax > Cherax quadricarinatus. The sequence goes on along the minus strand of NC_091308.1, from coordinate 25,596,466 downwards.
TGCTGTTCTTACGTTTGCTAGGCGCCCATATGCTGCAGCAGTTATTTGGTTGATATGTGCCTCAGATATGCCTCGTGTTATACTCACCCCAAGATCTATATCCTTGAGTGAGGTTTGTTAGTCTCTGACCCCCTAAGAGATAGATAAGATAAGATAAGATAAGATTTCGTTCGGATTTTTAACCCCGGAGGGTTAGCCACCCAGGATAACCCAAGAAAGTCAGTGCGTCATCGAGGACTGTCTAACTTATTTCCATTGGGGTCCTTAATCTTGTCCCCCAGGATGCGACCCACACCAGTCGACTAACACCCAGGTACCTATTTGCTGCTAGGTGAACAGGACAACAGGTGTAAGGAAACGTGTCGAAATGTTTCCACCCACCGGGAATCGAACCCGGGCCCTCCGTGTGTGAAGCGGGAGCTTTAGCCACCAGGCCACCGGGCCGAACCACCAGGCCACCAGGCCTAGACTGTACTCTGTCTGCGGTCTTCTTTGCCCTTCCCCAATCTTCATTACTTTGCACTTGGTGGGGTTGAACTCCAGGAGAAAATTGCTGGACCAGGCCTGCAGCCTGTCCAGATCCCTTTGTAGTTCTGCCTGGTCCTCGTCCGATTGAATCCTTCTCAACAAGTTCACATCATCTGCAAACAGGGACACTTTGGAGACTACTCCTTCCGCCATGTCATTCACGAATACTAGAAACAGCACTGGTCCTAGGACCCCTGTGGAACCCCACTCATCACAGGCGCCCACTTTGACACCTCGTCTCGTACCATGACTTGCTGCTGTCTTCCTGACAGGTATTCCCTGATCCATTGTAGTGCCTTCCCTGTTATCCCTGCCTGATCCTCCAGTTTTTGCACTAATCTCTTGTGTAAAACTGTGTTAAACACCTTCTTACAGTCCAAGAAAATGCAATCTACCCATCCCTCTCTCTCTTGTCTTACTGCTGTCACCCTGTCATAGAACTCCAGTAGGTTTGTGACATAGGATTTGCCATCCCTGAAACCATGTTGGTTGTTGTTGATAAGCTCATTTCTTTCTAGGTGTTCCACCAATCTTCTCCATGACTTTGCATACTATACATGTCAGTGACACTGGTCTATAGTTTAGTGCTTCTTGTCTGTCTCCTTTTTTAAAAATTGGATCACATTTGCTGTCTTCCATATCTCAGGTAATTTTCCTGTTTCGATAGATGTGATGAATATTGTTGTTAGGGGTACACACAGTGCCTCTGCACCCTCTCTCAGGACCCATGGAGAGATGTTATCCAGCCCCATCGCCTTTGAGGTGTCTAGCTCGCTCAGGAGCCTGTTCACTTCTTCTTTGGTTGTATGTATTGTGTCCAACACTGGGTGGTGTACCCCACCTCTCCATCTTTCTGGAGCCCCTTCTGTCTCCTCTGTGAACACTTCTTTGAATCTCATGTTGAGTTCCTCATGTACTTCTTGCTTGTTTCTTGTGATCTCTCCTTCCTTCCTTAGCCTGATTACCTGGTTCTTGACTGTTGTTCTTCTCTTGATGTGGCTGTACAACAGCTTCGGGTCAGATTTGGCTTTCGCTGCTATGACATTTACATACTGTCATTGGGCCTGCCTTCTTACCTGTGCATATTCATATCTGGCTCTATGACTGCTCTCCTTATTCCCCTGGGTCCTTTGCCTTTTATGCTTCTTCCATTCCCTAGCACACTTGGTTTTGGCCTCACTGCACCCTTGGGTGAACCACGGGCTCATCCTGGTTTTTCATTATTCCTGTTATCCTTGGGTACAAACCTCTCCTCAGCTTCCTTGCAAATTGTTGTCACATATTCCATCATCTCGTTTACTGACTTCCCTGCCAGTTCTCTACCCCACTGAACCCCGTTCAGTGGGGTAGAGAACTTCATTCCCGCACAGTCACCCTTCTTGTAGTTTGGCTTTATTCGTCCGCTCTTCCTTCTCCCCCCTACAATTGTAACTCTACTGTGTATTCGAATCCTAAAACCACATGATCACTGGCCCCAAGGGGTTTTTCATATGTGCTGTCCTCAATATCTGCAATACTCAAGGTGAATACTAGGTCCAGTCTCGCTGGTTCATCCTCTCCTCTCTCTCTGGTAGTATCCCTTATGTGTTGGTACATGAAATTTTCCAGTATCACCTCCAACATCTTAGCCCTCCACGTTTCTTGGCCCCCATGTGGCTCCAAGTTCTCCCAATCGATTTCCTTGTGGTTGAAGTCACCCATGATCAGTAGCTTTGCCCTGCTCACAAGAGCCCTTCTGGCCACTTCAGCCAGTGTGTCAACCATCACTCTATTACTCTCATCATACTCTTGCCTTGGCCTCTTGCTGTTCTGTGGTGGGTTATACATCACTGCAATTACCACCTTGGGACCTCCAGACTGAAGTGTTCCTACTATGTAATCCCTAGCTTCTCCACTGTCTCCACACCACATTGGGTGGTTTGCGAGTGGAAGGATACGGCCTGTCAGAGTAACTTTCAAGGAAGAATCAGTTTGAACCAGGATTCTGCAAGAGAAAGCAAGACTGAGGGACAAAGAGGGGTACCAGAGAGTATACCTCGACTGCGACAGAACACAAGAAGAAAGGACTACACTGAAAGAGAGGGTACAGAGACGCAAGGAGGAACAAGAAGCAATGAAAATGAGCAGGACCCAGACACAGGAGGAAGGGCAAACACACCCCACAGAATCTCCCACCAAAAGACTCCACCCGCGACATTCCCAACGCAACTGAGCAACCTATACTACAACCCACTCACTGTTCCCTCTGCCACCAACCCCCATATCACAAACCTCACCCCAACAGCTGTCCCTTATGGGCATTCTGACCCCACCCCCATCAACACAAACCCCACCTACACCACAGCCCCATATAGGCCCCCACCAAGGCTCTCGCTCCCCCAACCCCAATATTCTTGCATGACCACAATGATAGAAAAGAAACTAAAGGTTTGGTACACAAACGCGGATGGAATAACGAATAAACATGAGGAGTGGAACGAAAGAATCAGTGAAAAATCCCCAGACATCATAGCAGTCACAGAAACAAAACTCGCTGAGACAATAACAGACACAATCTTCCCAACAGGATATCAGATCCTGAGGAAAGATAGAAGGAGTAGAGGGGGAGGAGGGGTTGCACTGCTCATAAAACACCGATGGGGATTTGAGGAAATGGAAGGCATGGACATGATTGGAGAAAGAGACTACATTGTAGGTACAATTCAGTCCGGAGAACATAAAGTAGTCATTGGAGTGATGTATAACCCACCACAGAACTGCAGGAGGCCAAGAGAGGAGTACGAAGAAAACAACAGGGTGATGGTGGACACACTGGCTGAGGTGGCAAGAAGAGCTCACTCGAGCAGAGCAAAGTTACTGGTAATGGGTGATTTCAACCACAGGGAGATCGACTGGGAAAACCTGGAGCCACATGGGGGTCCCGAAACATGGAGAGCCAAGATGATGGATGTGGTACTTGAAAACCTCATGCATCAACATGTCAGGGACACAACCAGAGAGAGAGGGGAGGATGAGCCAGCAAGATTGGATCTTGTGTTCACCCTGAGCAGTTCAGACATTGAGGACATCACTTACGAGAGGCCCCTTGGAGCTAGCGATCATGTGGTTCTGAGTTTTGACTATATAGTAGAGTTACAAGTGGAGAAGGTAACAGGAACTGAAGGGGACAGGCCAAACTATAAAAGGGGGGACTACACAGGTATGAGAAACTTCCTGCAGGAGGTTCAGTGGGACAGAGAAATGGTAGGAAAATCAGTAAACGAGATGATGGAATATGTGGCAACAAAGTGCAAGGAGGCAGAGGAAAGTTTTGTTCCCAAGGGAAACAGAAATAATACTAAGACCAAAACGAGTCCTTGGTTTACCCGAAGGTGTAGGGAGGCAAAAACTAAGTGCAACAGAGAATGGAAAAGGTACAGGAGGCATAGGACCCAGGAAAACAAGGAGATTAGTAGAAGAGCCAGAAACGAGTATGCACAGATAAGGAGGGAGGCCCAGCGACAGTATGAAAACGACATAGCATCGAAAGTCAAATCTGACCCGAAACTGCTGTATAGCCACATTAGGAGGAAGACAACAGTCAAGGACCAGGTGATAATAATAATAATAATAATAATAATATCTTTATTTACTACAAGTACATGGTATACAGTCCTAGCTGACAACAATGACATACTACTGTATAGAAACTCCCTTGTTATGCTCTGCATTTCGGGCAAATTAGGTCAGTGTCCCAGGATGCGACCCACACCAGTCGACTAACACCCAGGTACCCATTTTACTGATGGGGAACATAGACAACAGGTGGAAAGAAACACGTCCAATGTTTCTACTCTGGCTAGGAATCGAACCCAGGCCCTCGCTGTGTGAAGCGAGAGCGTTAGCCACCAGGCCACCAGAGCCCACCAGAGCCCATAAGGCTGAGGAAAGAAGGTGGAGAACTCACAAGAAACGATCAAGAGGTTTGTGAGGAGCTCAACACGAGATTTAAGGAAGTATTTACAGTAGAGACAGGAAGGACTCTGGGGGGACAGACCAGATGGGGACACCAGCAAGGAATACACCAACAAGTGTTGGACGACATACATACAGATGAGGAGGAGGTGAAGAAACTGCTAAGGGACATCGATACCTCAAAGGCAATGGGACCAGACATCTCCCCGTGGGTCCTTAGAGAGGGAGCAGATATGTTGTGCATGCCACTTACCACAATCTTCAACACATCCCTGGAAACTGGGCAACTACCTGAGGTATGGAAGACGGCAAATGTAGTTCCCATTTTTAAAAAAGGAGACAGAAAAGAGGCACTAAACTATAGACCTGTGTCATTGACGTGTATAGTATGCAAAATTATGGAGAAGATTATCAGGAGGAGAGTGGTGGAGCACCTGGAACGGAACAGGAGTATAAATGCCAACCAGCACGGATTCACGGAAGGCAAATCCTGTGTCACAAACCTTCTGGAGTTTTATGATAAAATAACAGAAGTAAGACACGAGAGAGAGGGGTGGGTTGATTGCATCTTCTTGGACTGCAAGAAGGCCTTTGACACAGTTCCTCACAAGAGATTAGTGCAGAAGCTAGAGCATCAGGCGCATATAACAGGAAGGGCACTGCAATGGATCAGAGAATACCTGACAGGGAGGCAATAACGAGTCATGGTACGTAATGATGTATCACAGTGGGCACCTGTGACGAGCGGGGTCCCACAGGGGTCGGTCCTAGGACCAGTGCTATTTTTGGTATATGTGAACGACATGACGGAAGGGTTAGACTCAGAAGTGTCCCTGTTTGCAGATGATGTGAAGTTAATGAGGAGAATTAAATCTGATGAGGACCAGGCAGGACTTCAAAGAGACCTGGACAGACTGGACACCTGGTCCAGCAAATGGCTTCTCGAATTTAATCCTGCCAAATGCAAAGTCATGAAGATAGGGGAAGGGCACAGAAGACCACAGACAGAGTATAGGCTAGGTGGCCAAAGACTGCAAACCTCACTCAAGGAGAAAGATCTTGGGGTGAGTATAACACCGAGCATGTCTCCGGAAGCACACATCAATCAGATAACTGCTGCAGCATATGGGCGCCTGGCAAACCTGAGAACAGCATTCCGATACCTTAGTAAAGAATCATTCAAGACACTGTACACCGTGTATGTCAGGCCCATACTGGAGTATGCAGCACCTGTTTGGAACCCGCACTTGATAAAGCACGTCAAGAAACTAGAGAAAGTACAAAGGTTTGCGACAAGGTTAGTTCCAGAGCTAAGGGGAATGTCCTATGAAGAAAGATTAAGGGAAATCGGCCTGACGACACTGGAGGACAGGAGGGTCAGGGGAGACATGATAACGACATATAAAATACTGCGTGGAATAGACAAGGTGGACAAAGACAGGATGTTCCAGGGAGGGGACACAGAAACAAGAGGCCACAATTGGAAGTTGAAGACACAAATGAGTCAGAGAGATAGTAGGAAGTATTTCTTCAGTCATAGAGTTGTAAGGCAGTGGAATAGCCTAGAAAATGACGTAGTGGAGGCAGGAACCATACACAGTTTTAAGACGAGGTTTGATAAAGTTCATGGAGCGGGGAGAGAGAGGGCCTAGTAGCAACCGGTGAAGAGGCGGGGCCAGGAGCTAGGACTCGACCCCTGCAACCACAAATAGGTGAGTACAAATAGGTGAGTACACACACAGAGCAGAGCAGAGCAGAACAGAGGTATGATAAAGCTCATGGTTCAGGGAGAGTGACCCAGCAGCGACCAGTGAAGAGGCGGGGTCAGGAGCTATGACTTGACCACTGCAACCACAACTAGGTGCGTACACACACACACACACTGTGTGTGTGTAAGTGTAAGTGCAATATGTGTGGGGGGTGGGTCGCATAGTAGGCTGGAGAAAGTATAGTCATGGTGGGGTGGTATGTGAGAGTGGCAGACGAGGGCAGGGATAGTGTCCTGCATGACACAAGGCGGCTGACACCTGACACACCCTGACAGCTGTGGTGGCGCCACTTGACACCACCCACCAATAATCCCATGTTTTGTTCCCTCCACACTGACGATGGAGCAGCTTGTGTTCCCCCCTTCTGTGGATAGGAGCGTCAAAACGCACTATCAGCCCCTCTATGTGTAGTAGCACTATGCGCTACACTCACACAGTGAAGGAGCGCTAAGACTTATGCTCACTCAGTATAGGAGCAATAAAAGCTACACAGTGTAGGAGCACTGAAAACTAAAGACTATAGGAGTACTGAGAACTGCACACAGTGTAGGTTCGCTAAGAACTACACACAGTGTAAGAACACTGAGAACTGCACACAGTGTAAGAGCACTGAGAACTGAACACAGTGTAGGAGCACTGAGAACTGCACACAGTGTAGGAGCACTGAGAACTGCACACAGTGTAGGAGCACTGAGAACTGCACACAGTGTAGGAGCACTGAGAGCTGCACACAGTGTAGGAGTACTGAGAACTGCACACAGTGTAGGAGCACTGAGAACTGCACACAGTAATGGTACGTGGCGAGGTGTGAGAGTGGGCACCTGTGACCAGCGGGGTCCCACAGGGGTCAGTCCTAGGACCAGTGCTGTTTCTGGTATTTGTGAACGACATGACGGAAGGAATAGACTCTGAGGTGTCCCTGTTTGCAGATGACGTGAAGTTGATGAGAAGAATTCATTCGATCGAAGACCAGGCAGAACTACAAAGGAATCTGGACAGGCTGCAGACCTGGTCCAGCAATTGGCTCCTGGAGTTCAATCCCACCAAGTGCAAAGTCACGAAGATTGGGGAAGGGCAAAGAAGACCGCAGACGGAGTACGGTCTAGGGGGCCAGAAACTACAAACCTCAATCAAGGAAAAAAGATCTTGGGGTGAGCATAACACCAGGTACATCTCCTGAAGCGCACATAAACCAAATAACTGCTGCAGCATATGGGCGCCTAGCAAACCTCAGAACAGCATTCCGACATCTTAATAAGGAATCGTTCAGGACCCTGTACACCGTGTACGTTAGGCCCATATTGGAGTATGCGGCACCAGTTTGGAACCCACACCTAGCCAAGCACGTAAAGAAACTAGAGAAAGTGCAAAGGTTTGCAACAAGACTAGTCCCAGAGCTAAGAGGTATGTCCTACGAGGAGAGGTTAAGGGAAATCAACCTGACGACACTGGAGGACAGGAGAGATAGGGAGGACATGATAACGACTTACAAAATACTGAGAGGAATTGACAAGGTGGACAAAGACAGGATGTTCCAGAGACTGGACACAGTAACAAGGGGACACAGTTAGAAGCTGAAGACACAGATGAATCACAGGGATGTTAGGAAGTATTTCTTCAGCCACAGAGTAGTCAGGAAGTGGAATAGTTTGGGAAGCGATGTAGTGGAGGCAGGATCCATACATAGCTTTAAGCAGAGGTACGATAAAGCTCATGGTTCAGGGAGAGTGACCAAGTAGCGACCAGTGAAGAGGCGGGGCCAGGAGCTTGGACTCGACCCCTGCAACATCAACTAGGTGAGTACAACTAGGTGAGTACAGTGTAGGAACACTGAGAACTACACACAGTGTAGGAGCACTGATAACTACACACAGTGTAGGAGCACTGAGAACTGCACACAGTGTAGGAGTACTGAGAACTGCACACAGTGTAGGAGTACTGAGAACTACATACAGTGTAGGAGCACTGAGAACTACATACAGTGTAGGAGCACTGAGAACTACACACAGTGTAGGAGCACTGAGAACTGCACACAGTGTAGGAGTACTGAGAACAACATACAGTGTAGGAGCACTGAGAACTACACACAGTGTAGGAGCACTGAGAACTGCACACAGTGTAGGAGTACTGAGAACTACACACAGTGTAGGATCACTAAGAACTACACACAGTGTAGGAGCACTGAGAACTGCACACAGTGTAGGAGTACTGAGAACTGCACACAGTGTAGGAGTACTGAGAACTACATACAGTGTACGATATTAAGAACTACACACAGTGTAAGAGTACTGCACACAGTGTAGGAGCAATGAGAACTGCACACAGTGTAGGAGTACTGAGAACTACATACAGTGTAGGAGCACTGAGAACTGCACACAGTAAAGGAGCACTGAGAACTGCACACAGTGTAGGAGCACTGAGAACTGCACACAGTGTAGGAGCACTGAGAACTGCACACAGTGTAGGAGCACTGAGAACTGCACACAGTGTAGGAGCACTGAGAACTGCACACAGTGTAGGAGCACTGAGAGCTGCACACAGTGTAGGAGTACTGAGAACTGCACACAGTGTAGGAGCACTGAGAACTGCACACAGTAATGGTACGTGGCGAGGTGTGAGAGTGGGCACCTGTGACCAGCGGGGTCCCACAGGGGTCAGTCCTAGGACCAGTGCTGTTTCTGGTATTTGTGAACGACATGACGGAAGGAATAGACTCTGAGGTGTCCCTGTTTGCAGATGACGTGAAGTTGATGAGAAGAATTCATTCGATCGAAGACCAGGCAGAACTACAAAGGAATCTGGACAGGCTGCAGACCTGGTCCAGCAATTGGCTCCTGGAGTTCAATCCCACCAAGTGCAAAGTCACGAAGATTGGGGAAGGGCAAAGAAGACCGCAGACGGAGTACGGTCTAGGGGGCCAGAAACTACAAACCTCAATCAAGGAAAAAAGATCTTGGGGTGAGCATAACACCAGGTACATCTCCTGAAGCGCACATAAACCAAATAACTGCTGCAGCATATGGGCGCCTAGCAAACCTCAGAACAGCATTCCGACATCTTAATAAGGAATCGTTCAGGACCCTGTACACCGTGTACGTTAGGCCCATATTGGAGTATGCGGCACCAGTTTGGAACCCACACCTAGCCAAGCACGTAAAGAAACTAGAGAAAGTGCAAAGGTTTGCAACAAGACTAGTCCCAGAGCTAAGAGGTATGTCCTACGAGGAGAGGTTAAGGGAAATCAACCTGACGACACTGGAGGACAGGAGAGATAGGGAGGACATGATAACGACTTACAAAATACTGAGAGGAATTGACAAGGTGGACAAAGACAGGATGTTCCAGAGACTGGACACAGTAACAAGGGGACACAGTTAGAAGCTGAAGACACAGATGAATCACAGGGATGTTAGGAAGTATTTCTTCAGCCACAGAGTAGTCAGGAAGTGGAATAGTTTGGGAAGCGATGTAGTGGAGGCAGGATCCATACATAGCTTTAAGCAGAGGTACGATAAAGCTCATGGTTCAGGGAGAGTGACCAAGTAGCGACCAGTGAAGAGGCGGGGCCAGGAGCTTGGACTCGACCCCTGCAACATCAACTAGGTGAGTACAACTAGGTGAGTACAGTGTAGGAACACTGAGAACTACACACAGTGTAGGAGCACTGATAACTACACACAGTGTAGGAGCACTGAGAACTGCACACAGTGTAGGAGTACTGAGAACTGCACACAGTGTAGGAGTACTGAGAACTACATACAGTGTAGGAGCACTGAGAACTACATACAGTGTAGGAGCACTGAGAACTACACACAGTGTAGGAGCACTGAGAACTGCACACAGTGTAGGAGTACTGAGAACAACATACAGTGTAGGAGCACTGAGAACTACACACAGTGTAGGAGCACTGAGAACTGCACACAGTGTAGGAGTACTGAGAACTACACACAGTGTAGGATCACTAAGAACTACACACAGTGTAGGAGCACTGAGAACTGCACACAGTGTAGGAGTACTGAGAACTGCACACAGTGTAGGAGTACTGAGAACTACATACAGTGTACGATATTAAGAACTACACACAGTGTAAGAGTACTGCACACAGTGTAGGAGCAATGAGAACTGCACACAGTGTAGGAGTACTGAGAACTACATACAGTGTAGGAGCACTGAGAACTGCACACAGTAAAGGAGCACTGAGAACTGCACACAGTGTAGGAGCACTGAGAACTGCACACAGTGTAGGAGCACTGAGAACTGCACACAGTGTAGGAGCACTGAGAACTGCACACAGTGTAGGAGCACTGAGAACTGCACACAGTGTAGGAGCACTGAGAGCTGCACACAGTGTAGGAGTACTGAGAACTGCACACAGTGTAGGAGCACTGAGAACTGCACACAGTAATGGTACGTGGCGAGGTGTGAGAGTGGGCACCTGTGACCAGCGGGGTCCCACAGGGGTCAGTCCTAGGACCAGTGCTGTTTCTGGTATTTGTGAACGACATGACGGAAGGAATAGACTCTGAGGTGTCCCTGTTTGCAGATGACGTGAAGTTGATGAGAAGAATTCATTCGATCGAAGACCAGGCAGAACTACAAAGGAATCTGGACAGGCTGCAGACCTGGTCCAGCAATTGGCTCCTGGAGTTCAATCCCACCAAGTGCAAAGTCACGAAGATTGGGGAAGGGCAAAGAAGACCGCAGACGGAGTACGGTCTAGGGGGCCAGAAACTACAAACCTCAATCAAGGAAAAAAGATCTTGGGGTGAGCATAACACCAGGTACATCTCCTGAAGCGCACATAAACCAAATAACTGCTGCAGCATATGGGCGCCTAGCAAACCTCAGAACAGCATTCCGACATCTTAATAAGGAATCGTTCAGGACCCTGTACACCGTGTACGTTAGGCCCATATTGGAGTATGCGGCACCAGTTTGGAACCCACACCTAGCCAAGCACGTAAAGAAACTAGAGAAAGTGCAAAGGTTTGCAACAAGACTAGTCCCAGAGCTAAGAGGTATGTCCTACGAGGAGAGGTTAAGGGAAATCAACCTGACGACACTGGAGGACAGGAGAGATAGGGAGGACATGATAACGACTTACAAAATACTGAGAGGAATTGACAAGGTGGACAAAGACAGGATGTTCCAGAGACTGGACACAGTAACAAGGGGACACAGTTAGAAGCTGAAGACACAGATGAATCACAGGGATGTTAGGAAGTATTTCTTCAGCCACAGAGTAGTCAGGAAGTGGAATAGTTTGGGAAGCGATGTAGTGGAGGCAGGATCCATACATAGCTTTAAGCAGAGGTACGATAAAGCTCATGGTTCAGGGAGAGTGACCAAGTAGCGACCAGTGAAGAGGCGGGGCCAGGAGCTTGGACTCGACCCCTGCAACATCAACTAGGTGAGTACAACTAGGTGAGTACAGTGTAGGAACACTGAGAACTACACACAGTGTAGGAGCACTGATAACTACACACAGTGTAGGAGCACTGAGAACTGCACACAGTGTAGGAGTACTGAGAACTGCACACAGTGTAGGAGTACTGAGAACTACATACAGTGTAGGAGCACTGAGAACTACATACAGTGTAGGAGCACTGAGAACTACACACAGTGTAGGAGCACTGAGAACTGCACACAGTGTAGGAGTACTGAGAACAACATACAGTGTAGGAGCACTGAGAACTACACACAGTGTAGGAGCACTGAGAACTGCACACAGTGTAGGAGTACTGAGAACTACACACAGTGTAGGATCACTAAGAACTACACACAGTGTAGGAGCACTGAGAACTGCACACAGTGTAGGAGTACTGAGAACTGCACACAGTGTAGGAGTACTGAGAACTACATACAGTGTACGATATTAAGAACTACACACAGTGTAAGAGTACTGCACACAGTGTAGGAGCAATGAGAACTGCACACAGTGTAGGAGTACTGAGAACTACATACAGTGTAGGAGCACTGAGAACTGCACACAGTAAAGGAGCACTGAGAACTGCACACAGTGTAGGAGTACTGAGAACTACATACAGTGTACGATATTAAGAACTACACACAGTGTAGGAGTACTGAGAACTACACACAGTGTAGGAGTACTGAAAACTACACACAGTGTAGGAGTACTGAGAACTACACACAGTGTAGGAGTACTGAGAACTACACACAGTGTAGGAGTACTGAGAACTACACACCGTGTAGGAGTACTGAGAACTACACACAGTGTAGGAGTACTGAGAACTACACACAGTGTAGGAGTACTGAGAACTACACACAGTGTAGGAGTACTGAGAACTACACACAGTGTAGGAGTACTGAGAACTACACACAGTGTAGGAGTACTGAGAACTACACACCGTGTAGGAGTACTGAGAACTACACACAGTGTAGGAGTACTGAGAACTACGCACAGTGTAGGAGTACTGAGAACTGCACACAGTGTAGGAGTACTGAGAACTGGAGTTTACCTGGGGAGAGTTCCGGGGGTCAACGCCCCCTCGGCCCGGTCTGTGACCAGGCCTCCTGGTGGATCAGAGCCTGATCAACCAGGCTGCTACTGCTGGCTGCACGCAAACCAACGTACGAGCCACAGCCCGGCTGGTCAGGAACCGATTTTAGATGCTTGTCCAGTGTCAGCTGGAAGACTACCAGGGGTCTCTTGGTAATCCATCCCCCTTATGTGTGCTGGGAGGCAGTTGAACAGTCTCAGGCCCCTGACACTTATTGTATGGTCTCTTAACGTGCTAGTGACACCCCTGCTTTTCATTGGTGGGATGTTGCATTGTCTACCAAGTCTTTTGCTTTCGTAGTGAGTGATTTTCGTGTGCAAGTTCGGTACTAGTCCCTCTAGGATTTTCCAGGTGTATATAATCATGTATCTCTCCCGCCTACGTTCCAGGGAATACAGGTTCAGGAACCTCAAGCGCTCCCAGTAATTGAGGTGTTTTATCTCCGTTATGCGAGCCGTGAAGGTTCTCTGTACATTTTCTAGGTCAGCAATTTCACCTGCCTTGAAAGGTGCTGTTAGTGTGCAGCAATATTCCAGCCTAGATAGAACAAGTGACCTGAAGAGTGTCATCATGGGCTTGGCATCCCTAGTTTTGAAGGTTCTCATTATCCATCCTGTCATTTTTCTAGCAGATGCGATCGATACAATGTTATGGTCCTTGAAGGTGAGATCCTCCGACATGATCACTCCCAGGTCTTTGACGTTGTTGTTTCGCTCTATTTTGTGGCCAGAATTTGTTTTGTACTCTGATGAAGATTTAATTTCCTCGTGTTTACCATATCGGAGTAATTGAAATTTCTCATCGTTGAACTTCATATTGTTTTCTGCAGCCCAATGAAAGATTTGGTTGATGTCTGCCTGGAGCCTTGCAGTGTCTGCAATGGAAGACACTGCCATGCAGATTCGGGTGCCATCTGCAAAGGAAGACACGGTGCTGTGGCTGACATCCTTGTCTATGTCAGATATGAGGATGAGGAACAAGATGGGAGCGAGTACTGTGCCTTGTGGAACAGACCTTTTCACTGCAGCTGCCTCGGACTTTACTCTGTTGACTACTACTCTCTGTGTTCTGTTAGTGAGGAAATTATAGATCCATCTACCAACTTTTCCTGTTATTCCTTTAGCACGCATTTTGTGCGCTATTACGCCTTGGTCACACTTGTCGAAGGCTTTTGCAAAGTCTGTATATATTGCATCTGCATTCTTTTTGTCTTCTAGTGCATCTAGGACCTTGTTGTAGTGATCCAATAGTTGAGACAGACAGGAGCGACCTGTTCTAAACCCATGTTGCCCTGGGTTGTGTAACTGATGGGTTTCTAGATGGGTGGTGGTCTTGCTTCTTAGGACCCTTTCAAAGATTTTTATGATATGGGATGTTAGTGCTATCGATCTGTAGTTCTTTGCTATTGCTTTACTGCCACCTTTGTGGAGTGGGGCTATGTCTGTTGTTTTTAGTAACTGTGGGACGACCCCCGCGTCCATGCTCCCTCTCCATAGGATGGTAAAAGCTCGTGATAGGGGCTTCTTGCAGTTCTTGATGAACACGGAGTTCCATGAGTCTGGCCCTGGGGCAGAGTGCATGGGCATGTCATTTATCGCCTGTTCGAAGTCATTTGGCGTCAGGATAACATCAGATAGGCTTGGGTTAACCAAATTCTGTGGCTGTCTCATAAAAAATTCATTTTGATCTTCGACTCTCAGTCTGGTTAGCGGCTTGCTAAAAACTGAGTCATATTGGGACTTGAGTAGCTCACTCATTTCCTTGCTGTCATCTGTGTAGGACCCATCTTGTTTAAGTAGGGGCCCAATACTGGACGTTGTTCTCGACTTAGATTTGGCATAGGAGAAGAAATACTTTGGGTTTCTTTCGATTTCATTTATGGCTTTTAGTTCTTCCCGCGATTCCTGACTTCTATAGGATTCCTTTAGCTTAAGTTCGATGCTTGCTATTTCTCTGACCAGTGACTCCCTACGCATTTCAGATATATTTACCTCTTTTAGCCGCTGTTATTCTTTTCCGTCGCCTGTAAAGGGAGCGCCTGTCTCTTTCTATTTTACATCTACTCCTCCGTTTTCTTAAGAGGAATAAGCCTTGTGCATACATCGAGTGCCACCGAGTTAATCTGCTCTAGGCATAAGTTGGGGTCTGTGTTGCTTAGTACATCTTCCCAGCTTATATCGGTTAGGACTTGGTTTACTTGGTCCCACTTTATGTTTCTGTTATTGAAGTTGAATTTGGTGAATGCTCCCGCGTGACTAATCTCATTATGTCGGTCTAGGGCTCCACGCATACATGTCTGAACCTCAATTATGTTGTGATCTGAGTATATGTTTTTGATATGGTGACATTTCGTATCAGATCATCATTGTTAGTGAAGATGAGGTCTAGTGTATTCTCCAGTCTAGTAGGCTCTATTATTTGCTGATTTAGATTGAATTTTGTGCAGAGATTTAAAAGCTCGTGTGTGTGTGTGAGTTCTCATCAGAGCTGCCTCCTGGTGTTATTACTGCAACAATATTATTTGCTATATTCCTCCATTTTAGATGCCTTAAGTTGAAATCCCCCAGGAGCAAGATGTTGGGGGCAGGAGCTGGCAGATTTTCCAGACAGTGGTCAATTTTTAACAGCTGTTCCTGGAATTGCTGGAATTCCTGGAATTGTGTAGGAGTACTGAGAACTACACACAATGTACGAGTATTAAGAACTACGCACAGTGTAGTACTGAGAACTACACACAGTGTAGGAGTACTGAGAACTACACACAGTGTAGGAGTACTGAGAACTACACACAGTGTAGGAGTACTGAGAACTACACGCAGTGTAAGAATACTAAGAACTGTACACAGTGTAGGAGTACTGAGAACTACACACAGTGTAAGAATACTAAAAACTACACACAGTGTACGAGTACTAAGAACTACACACAGTGTAGGAGTACTGAGAACTACACACAGTGTAGGAATACTGAGAACTACACACAGTGTACGAGTACTAGGAACTACACACAGTGTAGGACTACTGAGAACTACACACAGTGTAAGAATACTAAGAACAGCACACAGAGTACGAGTACTAAGAACTACACACAGTAAATGACATGCCCATGCACTCTGCCCCAGGGCCAGACTCATGGAACTCCGTGTTCATCAAGAACTGCAAGAAGCCCCTATCACGAGCTTTTACCATCCTATGGAGAGGGAGCATGGACACGGGGGTCGTCCCACAGTTACTAAAAGCAACAGACATAGCCCCACTCCACAAAGGGGGCAGTAAAGCAATAGCAAAGAACTACAGACTGATAGCACTAACATCCCATATCATAAAAATCTTTGAAAGGGTCCTAAGAAGCAAGATCGCCACCCCTCTAGATACCCATCAATTACACAACCCAGAGCAACATGGGTTTAGAGCAGGTCGCTCCTGTCTGTCTCAGCTATTGGATCACTACGACAAGGTCCTAGATGCACTAGAAGACAAAAAGAATGCAGATGTAATATATACAGACTTTGCAAAAGCCTTCGACAAGTGTGACCATGGCGTAATAGCGCACAAAATGCGTGCTAAAGGAATAACAGGAAAAGTTGGTAGATGGATCTATAATTTCCTCACAAACAGAACACAAATAGTAATAGTCAACAGAGTAAAGTCTGAGGCAGTTACGGTGAACAGCTCTGTTCCACAAGGCACAGTACTCGCTCCCATCTTGTTTCTCATCCTCATATCTGACAAAGACAAGGATGTCAGCAACAGCATCGTGTCTTCCTTTGCAGATGACACCCGAATCTGCATGACGGTATCTTCCATTGCAGACACTGCAAGGCTCCAGGCGTACATCAACCAAATCTTTCAGTGGGCTGCAGAAAACAATATGAAGTTCAACGATGAGAAATTTCAATTACTCCGATATGGTAAACATGAGGAAATTAAAACTTCATCAGAGTACAAAACAAATTCCTTCCACAAAATACAGCGAAAAACCAAAGTTAAAGACCTGGGAGTGATCATGTCGGAGGATCTCACCTTCAAGGACCATAACATTGTATCAATCGCATCTGCTAGAAAAATGACAGGATGGATAATGAGAACCTTCAAAATTAGGGATGCCAAGCCCATGATGACACTCTTCAGGTCACTTGTTCTATCTAGGCTGGAATATTGCTGCACACTAACAGCACCTTTCAAGGCAGGTGAAATTGCTGACCTGGAAAATGTACAGAGAACCTTCACGGCTCGCATAACGGAGATAAAACACCTCAATTACTGGGAGCGCTTGAAGATCCTGAACCTGTACTCCCTGGAACGCAGGCGGGAGAGATACATGATTATATACACCTGGAAAATCCTAGAGAGACTAGTACCGAACTTGCACACGAAAATCACAACGAAAGCAAAAGCCTCGGCTGACGATGCAACATCCCACCAATGAAAAGCAGGGGTGTCACTAGCACGTTAAGAGACAATACAATAAGTGTCAGGGGCCCGAGACTGTTCAACTGCCTCCCAGCATACATAAGGGGGATTACCAAGAGACCCCTGGCTGTCTTCAAGCAGGCACTGGACAAGCACCTAAAGTCGGTACCTGACCAGCCGGGCTGTGGCTCGTACGTTGGATTGCGTGCAGCCAGCAGTAACAGCCTGGTTGATCAGGCTCTGATCCACCAGGAGGCCTGGTCACAGACCGGGCCGCGGGGGCACTGACCCCCGGAACTCTCTCCAGGTAAACAGTAGGAGTACTGAGAACTACACACAGTGTAAGAGTACCGAGAGCTACACACAATGTAGGAGTAACAAGAGCTACAATCACACTGTATAGAAGCAACAAGGGCTACACTCATACTATGTAGAAGCAACAAGGGCTGCACTCACACTGTGTAGAAGCAACAAGGGCTGCACTCACACCGTGTAGAAACAATAAGGGCTACAATCACACTGTGTAGAAGCAACAAGGGCTACAATCACACTGTATAGAAGCAACAAGGGCTACAATCATACTGTGTAGAAGCAACAAGGGCTACAATCACACTGTGTAGAAGCAACAAGGGCTACACTCACACTGTGTAGAAGCAACAAGGTCTACAATCACACTGTGTAGAAGCAATAAGAGCTACAATCACACTGTGTAGAAGCAACAAGGGCTACAATCACACTGCATAGAAGCAACAAGGGATAGAAGCAACAAGGGCTACAATCACAATCACACTGTGTAGAAGCAACAAGGGCTACAATCACACTGTATAGAAGCAACAAGGGCAACAAGGGCTACAATCACACTGTGTAGAAGCAACAAGGGCTACAATCACACTGTGTAGAAGCAACAAGGGCTACAATCACACTGTATAGAAGCAACAAGGGATACAATCACACTGTGTAGAAGCAACAAGGTCTACAATCACACTGTGTAGAAGCAATAAGAGCTACAATCACACTGTGTAGAAGCAACAAGGGCTACAATCACACTGTATAGAAGCAACAAGGGATACAATCACACTGTGTAGAAGCAACAAGGGCTACAATCACACTGTGTAGAAGCAACAAAGGCTACAATCACACTGTGTAGAAGCAACAAGGGCTACAATCACACTGTATAGAAGCAACAAGGGATACAATCACACTGTGTAGAAGCAACAAGGGCTACAATCACACTGTGTAGAAGCAACAAGGGCTACAATCACACTGTATAGAAGCAACAAGGGATACAATCACACTGTGTAGAAGCAACAAGGGCTACAATTACACTGTGTAGAAGCAACAAGGGCTACAATCACACTGTATAGAAGCAACAAGGGCTACAATCACACTGTGTAGAAGCAACAAGGGCTACAATCACACTGTGTAGAAGCAACAAGGGCTACAATCACATTGTGTAGCGGCAACAAGGGCTACAATCACACTGTAGTGGCAACAATTTAGAAACAAGAGTTATATCCAGTGTTTAGCTACAAGACGAGCTTCCCTCACCCTGTAGAAGCAACACGAACTATACTTGCACTGTACAAATTGCAAGAGGTATGTACACAGTGTGCAAGATGACAGATAATTCTCATAAAAATCTCACAGAAAACACCCATCTTTACATTGCTGGAGTGTTCCGGGGGTCAACACCCCCGGGGCCCAGTCCATGACCAGGCCTCGCGGCGGATCCTGTGGTGTTTCCTTCATTTTTTTTTCTGTAATATTACCTTACCAGTTAGGACTGGTCTAAGACCGGTCCTCGGAGGCAAAAATCTAAAACAAATCATTAAAAGATATATAACCCTGTGCTCTATATACCCATACGAATGAAGATGACATGCGTGTTGAGAAGTTATAGCAACAATATACGAAATAAACACTGAAGCCGTCTAGGATCTGTGTACTTGTTTCGAACAAATCTTCAGTACTGAAAGAAGATCCAACACTGCTTGGTACAGTATTTACTTGTAAGGAAGGCCTCATTCATTGTAAGTTTGTATCTGTCTAGAATGGGAAATGTATGTGCGTGTTATGCACATTACACAAAAGCGTAATAAACACTGGTCACTGTAAGAAATAAACCTGATGGCGAAAATATAACGCTGAGCATTTTTATATTCTAACATTACTCTGAAGGCCTCTGTGATGCAGACATACAGTATTCATCTTACTGTCAACTAATTATCTTTTGAAATGTATCTATTAAAACAAATTATTTGTCAAAGAAAAGAGAATGGTCCGGAAAAATTCTCAAACAGCCTCACTGGGAACCAAAGTCTTCAGTGGGAGTCGTCTTCACCTATTTTATTGTTTATATGAATTCGTTTGTGTCAAAATTCCAAGAGTTAATAAAGAGGTAAATACTGTTCCACTCGAAAAGAAAATGAAAGTTTAACTTACAGTCACTTCTGGTGGTGGCAAGGATTGGGGTGGCGGCCATGGAGACCTGGTCGCCCACCCACGCCCGCACCCCCACTAGGTACTCCGTCCACCTGACCAGGCCGCCCACTGTGGCGCAGTAGCGGTAGATCTCCACCACATTACCTGGAGCCTCACCCTCCGCTTCACTGCCGCCGCCACTACTAGGAGACAGCTGTAATTCGGGAATGACTGCCCAGATTAACAGAAAATGTATTATAGGAGAAATATATATAAAAACCTATCTTTATGGACCACTGAACGCAAGGGGTGAAAATAAGTGTCTCTAACCAAGTACGGTGGACTCCAGTGCTCACCTTAGAGTGTAGCTGTGCTGTTGTGAGGTTGAGAAGGCCCTTGGCATAACTCCTCTGGCCCTCGACAGGCGTGTAGGAGAGGACGTAGCCCTGAGGCAGCCAATGGGCAGGTGGTGACCAGCACACGTTGAGGGTAGACTCACTAGTGTTGCTTACCTCTACACCAAGTGGCTCTACAGGAGGCAAACTGTGTCATACAATATAACAGCACATTATACTTAAAGTAGAAGTGCAAATCAATTTGTGGTTTGTCTATTATAATTGTGACCAATATTGATGGTGGGTGAGATTTTCCTAGATGTGATTTGCCGCGATGGTAAAAGTTTGACCAAGAGGGTTTTCAGTTGTCTCTTGTGTCCTCGAAATTGATCTGGAAGGGTGGCAGAAGTGTAGCTCTATTTAACCCCCTTAGAGGGCCCCAGCTCATCCTAAGAGTTGACAGATTAAAACAAATATCATATTTTCCTTGTTGTTTATGCGATTTCTATAATCAAAACTTTTATTGACAAGCTGTCTAATTGATACAGGAACGAATACTGTTTCCACCAATTATTAGTGTAGGAAGGATGCTTAGGCATCTTTAAATTAATCTCATTTTACCCATTTTTGGGGTTCAATAATTGACTGTCCTTCTATGACTGGTTGTGAATATAGATTAGCATAAAAATAATGAAACAAGTTTTTATTCCGAATTTGGAAATGGACCAGTAGTGAAGTTTTACTACTATGCTATTACTATATCAAAAGAGGGGAAAGGGAGAGCCGGCACCAAGGAACAATTTAAACCTCTCTGGCTAAATGTTTTTAAATCTGGTAAATCACTTCTAGGAAAGTGTCGTAGTTTACTGTTGCCTTTTAATCATTGTAAATGTTTTTTCCAGATTTCACTGATGTGATGGACTGATCCCGTTGCATCATCTGCCACGAAAATTCCTAATAGAAGGAAATAAATGATATCAAATACCGACACAGTGGAAATATAAACACATATGCAGTATAATGTGATCCTTTATTGACAACGTTTCACCCACACAGTGGGCTTTTTCAAGTCACACACAGATCTACCTGGGGTGGAAGGTACGGGAGTATTTATAGTCATGTTCAGAATGTTGAGGTCAGGTGGAGAATGCTGCATCTGATGATCTACCGGGTGGAGTTATAGAGTCTTGGGTACATGGCAGGGGTTGTTAGGTAAGACACATATGCAACAGTTAGGTATCTTTATTATGAAACGTTTCGCCTACACAGTAGGCTTCTTCAGTCAAGTACAGAAAAGTTGATAGAAGCAGAAGATACTTGAAGACGATGTAATCAGTCCATCACCCTTGTCCAATACCCCTGCCAAGCTACCCAAGACTCTATAACTCCACCCGGTAGATCATCAGATGCAGCATTCTCCACCTGACCTCAACATTCTGAACATGACTATAAATACTCCCGTACCTTCCACCCCAGGTAGATCTGTGTGTGACTTGAAAAAGCCCACTGTGTGGGTGAAACGTTGTCAATAAAGGATCACATTATACTGCATATGTGTTTATATTTCCTCCATTCCTAATAGAAGCTGAGGTGCCCAGCTCTCACCAAGAACAAGACTGAGATCAAGCATATCCATCGTTAATTGATGCCCTCTAGACTTACCATGCTGCTAGTGGAAGATACCAGTTGAATTTCAAGACCCTTTGAGTGCTGACAAACTATTAGAAATGGAAGATAAATGGCCCCGAAATTACCGTCGAAGATTCCAAGAGGACAGGCGGCTGCTGAAAGTAACCATTTCTCAAGCATCCCAAACTATAATAATAATAATAATATATCTTTATTTACTACAGGCACATGTACAGGTATACATCAATGGCATACTACTATATAGAAAGATGTTTATTGTGCTGAGCATTTCAGGCAAATTAGGTCAGTTTTGTCCTAGGATGCGACCCACACCAGTCGACCAACACCCAGGTACCCATTTTACTGATGGGTGAATACAGACAACCGGTGTAAGGAAACACATCCAATGTTTCCATCCCTTAGCCGGGAATCGAATCTGGACCCTCACCGTGTAAAGCGAGAGCTTTTGCCACCAGGCCACGGGGCGGCGACCAGGCACTGATGCGCAATACTGCTACCTGTTCTGTGAACAAGCGGCTGACACTAAGCAACCCCTTCGCTGATGAGTTCAGGAACAAAAGGAAAGTGATTCAAAGTCTGCAAAATCTGTCCAACAAATGTCACACATGCAATGGTTCATCTAATAAATTGTCCACTCGATGAACTTAAACTTAACAACTGGAGATTCAAATCCATGGAACTGCTCTTCATTCATATCTACGGAGAAGAGACCATGTCGGTCAATGAAATGAGAAAGGAAATTTCATGAAAATAAAGTGGAACGTATTCCACCATTACAACCATTGGGGAGCGGTGTACCAGGGGTGTATGGGCGTCTGCCCATAACCCAACATGTCAAGAACCTAACCCATGTCTTGATGATTGGGGAAAAGAAGGGAATACTCTCTTTCCGGAATGGATCACAATTCCTTCAATCACAATGGTGTGTCAGGAACTCATGAAATGAGGATGCAAGGAAAGATGTTCAATGTATGCTGTTGTGCAGCATTCTGTTAATGTCATTGCTGTTGCTCTTATTTAATTTCATTTTATCCACCACTGATGATAAAGCATATGTTTTTGGAGGGCATAATGTGCATTTGTATGTCATTTTCTATGCAGCCATTGATTGTTGACGTGAAGAACCACCGCTAGACCAGTACGCGGTGCTGCAGTCGCTATGTTAGCTCATATTTTATACCATTTGAGAATTTTATGCACATGTAGTGCTAGACTTCACTTCAGTGGTTAATTATTGATTTCATGCCATATATGTTCTAGTTTGGCATCATTATCTGAATCATTAATTATTCTTGTATTCGTGACTTGTTATTAGGTGTATAAATAAATGCTTCGGATGTACAGTGGCTGTTTTAAACACTCCCGTTATAATTGTATTTCGGAAGTCACGTGCCAGGAACCTGCAGAGTTAACCAGTGATTCGGTCTTCTGCCATGCAATAACTATGTTGCAAGGTGCATTGCAAGTGTACTTGCACGGAGATTTACAATGACATAATCATTTCTTCATTCAACCCTTGGGGGGAGGTGGGTGAAATGTATTCCAAGTGAGCTGCAGTTGAAGCCACCGTGCACCAGAAATCGATATAAAGAGAATTCACCCCTTTGTCGATCACACTACCTATTAATAGAGGTTTTATCAAGTAAATCCAACAAAAAAACTGAAGATACTGTATATATAATTTTATATGACATCCCTGAGGAAAATGGACGTTCTCCCAAAGGGGCCCTCAATGTATACTCACTTCTGCTACCCTCTCAGATCGAAACAAAGGTTCTCAGGAAATAACGGAAATTCCCAAGCTAATTTCTTTACAATCCTGGTCAATCACAAAAAAATCCCTACTAGCCCCACCTACAATGACGTTCCATGTATACAAATTAATAACTTACTGGATGTTATCATTTCTGTGTAATCTCATACAAAAATCACACATTCTTTCCTCACGCTATTATCATGCATATTATTATTATTATTATTATTATTATTATTATTATTATTATTATTATTATTATTATTATTATCATCATCACCATCATCATAAACATCACAAAAAGTGGTAAACATACGTACAGTATCTTAATAGAATAGCTTCCAGTCCGTTATTACACTTACAAATTTATATTAATACTGATAAATAAAAGTAAAAATTCCGTGGTTGAGGTAATTACAACACTTGGTAATGGTCCAGGAAGGACCGAAACGTCGTCCAGTTTTCATCTCTAGTTTGCGGGTTAGTTCTGAATTAATAATGAAGCCATAATGACTTAATATGTTTCCTCAACACTGTTGGAAGTAACATGCTCCCTCAACACTGTAGTGTTGCTACCCAATACTGTCGTACCTGACATGTTCCTGACGTAGACGGTGAAGTTAGCCAGGGTGTATCGTTGTGGTGACCCCCCGTCGACGGCGCCCACCAGGAGACGTATAGGTGAGGCATCCAGCTGTAGCTCTCCTGCCACACTCACCTGCCCACTCTCCTGATCTATACTCACTGGAGACCACTTCCTGCAACAACCAAGCATATATATGTCGTGCCGAATAGGTAAAACTGGTAAATTTGCAAGAACTCATTTAAAATTAAGTCCTTTCTAAAAATTTTCTCTTAAACGCTTAAAGATACATTTTTTTATTTATGTTAATGTAAACATTAATAATTTTGTACCAAAAGAACCTTAGAAAACTTACCTAACCTTATTATAACAAGCGCAATTTAATTTATATATATATATATATATATATATATATATATATATATATATATATATATATATATATATATATATATATATATATATATATATATATAAAATTTAATATATATATATATATATATATATATATATATATATATATATATATATATATATATATATATATATATATATATTATGGTAGTAGGTTGGTAGACAGCAACCACCCAGGGAGGTATTACCGTCCTGCCAAGTGAGTGTAAAACGAAAGCCTGTAATTGTTTTACATGATGGTAGGATTGCTGGTGTCTTTTGTCTGTCTCATAAATATGCAAGATTACAGGCATGTCTTGCTACTTCTACTTACGCTTAGGTCACACTACACATACATGTACACGTTTATTTATACACACTCATCTGAGTTTTCTTTGATTTTATCTTAATAGTTCTTGTTCTTATTACTTTTCCTTTTATATCCATGGGGAAGTGGAATAAGAATCTTTCCTCCGTAAGCCATGCGTGTTGTAAAAGTCAACTAAAATGCCGGGAACAATGGGCTAGTAACCCCTTTTCCTGTGAAGATTACTAAAAAGAATAAGAAGAAGAAAATTGTCAAAGTGGGAAGTCTGAATGTGCGGGGATGTTGTGCAAATGATAAGAAAGAGATGATTGTGGATGTTATGAATGAGAAGAAACTGGATGTCCTGGTTTTAAGTGAAACAAAGCTGAAGGGGGTGGGAGAGTTTCATTGGAGAGGAATAAATGGGATTAGGTCAGGGGTTTCAAATAGAGTTAGAGCTAAAGAAGGAGTAGCAATAATAAATAACAAAAAAGGCACAATACCGTGACTGGAACGATGCATAAATGGGAATGCCCGGATGTTGTGCATGTGTCTTAATTTCATCTTGTCGGTATTATATACAACTCTTGTATTACTACTACTACTACTACTACTACTACTACTACTACTACTACCACCACCTCTTCCTGCCTATATATAGCCGTCCTGCTCCACCTCTGGTTAGTGTGACTTTGTCAATGGTCCAAGTCGGACCGAAACGTCGTCGTAAGCTTCTCTCTTTTATGTGCGGGTTATTAGTGTATGAGTAGCAATAATGTTGAAGGATAAGCTATGGCAGGAAAAGAGGGACTACAAATGTATTCATTCAAGGATTATGTGGAGTAAAATAAAGATTGGATGTGAAAAGTGGGTTATAGTAAGCGTGTATGCACCTGGAGAAGAGAGAAGTGTACAGGAAAGAGAGAGATTTTGGGATATGTTGAGTGAATGCGTGGGGAGTTTTGAATCAAGTGTGAGAATAATGGTGGTTGGGGATTTCAATGCTAAAGTGGGTAAAAATGTTATGGAGGGAGTAGTAGGTAAATTTGGGGTGCCAGGGGTAAATGTAAATGGGGAGCCTTTAATTGAGCTATGTGTAGAAAGAAATTTGGTAATAAGTAATACATATTTTATGAAAAAGAGGATAAATAAATATACAAGGTATGATGTAGCACGTAATGAAAGTAGTTTATTAGATTATGTATTGGTGGATAAAAGGTTGATGGGTAGGCTCCAGGATGTACATGTTTATAGAGGGGCAACTGATATATCGGATCATTATTTAGTTGTAGCTACAGTTAGAGTAAGAGGTAGATGGGAAAAGAGGAAGGTGGCAACAACAAGTAAGAGGGAGGTGAAAGTGTATAAACTAAGGGAGGAGGAAGTTCGGGTGAGATATAAGCGACTATTGGCAGAAAGGTGGGCTAGTGCAAAGATGAGTAGTGGGGGGGGTTGAAGAGGGTTGGAATAGTTTTAAAAATGCAGTATTAAAATGTGGGGCAGAAGTTTGTGGTTATAGGAGGGTGGGGGCAGGAGGAAAGAGGAGTGATTGGTGGAATGATGAAGTAAAGGGTGTGATAAAAGAGAAAAATGTAGCTTATGAGAGGTTTTTACAAAGCAGAAGTGTTATAAGAAGAGCAGAGTATATGGAGACTAAAAGAAAGGTGAAGAAAGTGGTGAGAGAGTGCAAAAGGAGAGCAGATGATAGAGTGGGAGAGGCACTGTCAAGAAATTTTAATGAAAATGAGAAAAAATTTTGGAGTGAGTTAAACAAGTTAAGAAAGCCTAGGGAAAGTATGGATTTGTCAGTTAAAAACAGAGTAGGGGAGTTAGTAGATGGGGAGAGGGAGGCATTAGGTAAACGGCGAGAATATTTTGAGGAACTTTTAAACGTTGAGGAAGAAAGGGAGGCGGTAATTTCATGCACTGGCCAGGGAGGTATACCATCTTTTAGGAGTGAAGAAGAGCAGAATGTAAGTGTGGTGGAGGTACGTGAGGCATTATGTAGAATGAAAGGGGGTAAAGCAGCTGGAACTGATGGGATCATGACAGAAATGTTAAAAGCAGGGGGGGATATAGTGTTGGAGTGGTTGGTACTTTTGTTTAATAAATGTATGAAAGAGGGGAAGGTACCTAGGAATTGGCGGAGAGCATGTATAGTCCCTTTATATAAAGGGAAAGGGGATAAAAGAGATTGTAAAAATTATAGAGGAATAAGTTTACTGAGTATACCAGGAAAAGTATACGGTAGGGTTATAATTGAAAGAATTAGAGGTAAGACAGAATGTAGGATTGCGGATGAGCAGGGAGGCTTCAGAGTGGGTAGGGGATGTGTAGATCAAGTGTTTACATTGAAGCATATATGTGAACAGTATTTAGATAAAGGTAGGAAAGTTTTTATTGCATTTATGGATTTAGAAAAGGCATATGATGTAGTCGTAGTGGATAGAGGAGCAATGTGGCAGATATTGCAAGTATGTGGAATAGGTGGTAAGTTACTAAATGCTGTTAAGAGTTTTTATGAGGATAGTGAGGCTCAGGTTAGGGTGTGCAGAAGAGAGGGAGAATACTTCTCGGTAAAAGTAGGTCTTAGACAGGGATGTGTAATGTCACCATGGTTGTTTAATATATTTATTGATGGGGTTGTAAAAGAAGTAAATGCTAGGGTGTTCGGGAGAGGGGTGGGATTAAATTATGGGGAATCAAATTCAAAATGGGAATTGACACAGTTACTTTTTGCTGATGATACTGTGCTTATGGGAGATTCTAAAGAAAAATTGCAAAGGTTAGTGGATGAGTTTGGGAATGTGTGTAAAGGTAGAAAGTTGAAAGTGAACATATAAAAGAGTAAGGTGATGAGGGTATCAAATGATTTAGATAAAGAAAAATTGGATATCAAATTGGGGAGGAGGAGTATGGAAGAAGTGAATGTTTTCAGATACTTGGGAGTTGACGTTTCTGCGGATGGATTTATGAAGGATGAGGTTAATCATAGAATTGATGAGGGAAAAAAGGTGAGTGGTGCGTTGAGGTATATGTGGAGTCAAAAAACGTTATCTATGGAGGCAAAGAAGGGAATGTATGAAAGTATAGTAGTACCAACACTCTTATATGGATGTGAAGCTTGGGTGGTAAATGCAGCAGCGAGGAGACGGTTGGAGGCAGTGGAGATGTCCTGTCTAAGGGCAATGTGTGGTGTAAATATTATGCAGAAAATTCGGAGTGTGGAAATTAGGAGAAGGTGTGGAGTTAATAAAAACATTAGTCAGAGGGCAGAAGAGGGGTTGTTGAGGTGGTTTGGTCATTTAGAGAGAATGGATCAAAGTAGAATGACATGGAAAGCATATAAATCTATAGGGGAAGGAAGGAAGGGTAGGGGTCATCCTCGAAAGGGTTGGAGAGAGGGGGTAAAAGAGGTTTTGTGGGCGAGGGGCTTGAACTTCCAGCAAGCGTGCGTGAGCGTGTTAGATAGGAGTGAATGGAGACGAATGATACTTGGGACCTGACGATCTGTTGGAGTGTGAGCAGGGTAATATTTAGTGAAGGGATTCAGGGAAACCGGTTATTTTCAAATAGTCGGACTTGAGTCCTGGAAATGGGAAGTACAATGCCTGCACTTTAAAGGAGGGGTTTGGGATATTGGCAGTTTGGAGGGATATGTTGTGTATCTTTATACGTATATGCTTCTAAACTGTTGTATTCTGAGCACCTCTGCAAAAACAGTGATAATGTGTGAGTGTGGTGAAAGTGTTGAATGATGATGAAAGTATTTTCTTTTTGGGGATTTTCTTTCTTTTTTGGGTCACCCTGCCTCGGTGGGAGACGGCCGACTTGTTGAAAAAAAAAATATATATATATAGTATATATGTATATATATATATATATATATATATATATATATATATATATATATATATATATATATATATATATATATATATATATATATATATATATATATATACTATATATATATTTTTTTTTTCAACAAGTCGGGGGATTCAAAAAGTGGTCCATGTGAGTAGCAGGCCCAGTACTATATCACTGAGTTACGAGGATTCTAATAGGATGATTTTGCAAGCAGCACCTTGTATTTGGTTATTACAGCTGCCTCCACCTGCGACCGCTACTGTCTCATCATACACTCCCCACGGCTTTCATTGCACATTTATTTTGCTGCCCCTTTTAGCTAAATAGTCTATAAACTCAAGATAAGTCGTAATGAATGACTGTCATTTAATAAGGAGAAGAATTTACAGGGAGTCGAACAGAGGTTATGTTAACCTGTCAGAGACTAGGCAGCGACAAGCGGATGTATCAGCCTCCAACACTCATTGAATGAGCCACACGGGGTATCAAGTCTCATGAAATACACTGCTAAATCTAGTACTACCGTGTACACTGTAGTTCCCACTGTTACAACACAACATTGGGTCCAGCAATATCCAAGAATCTGTGACTAGATAATAATACTCACGGGGGTTTGAGGAAGGGGTCAAGGCGGTAGGTTGAGGCTGGGTCAGCCAAGAAGTAGCGGAGTTCTCTATTGTAGTCAAGAAGGTCGTCGTCAGTTGCCTGCACCCTCATCAGCGGTGTCCCAACCTCCGCCCCTACCACCACCTCCACGCTGAGAAACACAAATAACCAATGTAGTCATACAGAGTAGCCATTCATCAGTGAATTCCTTTGAAAGTCTCAAGAAAAATGTCCACGAGTTTTTGAATAACTAGATGTCCTGAAAATGTTCTTGATATTCACATAATATATATAAACTCATAACAAATACTGATTGTATTACCAATGTGCTTCCCTAGGCAGGAGAGAAGCCTGATAGAGCATCCTGCAGGCTATAAAATACTGCCTATGATATAACCGGTGTCAAGAGTTCTTTGTCCCATGCAGCCCGGTTTAAAGCCAGGCTTTCCCGTTCACCGCCTGGTCCACTAGGCTGTTGGTGCTAGGGCCCCTCAGGCCCAGATAGCCATTAGCCGGTAAGCAACTTTCCTTTAATTCAGATGATTAACTAACAAAATCAGGGCATTTAATAATGTTTCCACCGTAAATAATCAGTTATCTAAAAATCGAGTGGTTACAAATTAAGGCAACAAACGGCTCAGTAAGTATGTGAAATCCACTTTTGTCACGTTTTATCACATTAAATCACACTTCCTACACTCGTCACATACTTCGTCACATTTTTTGTCACGCCAGAAATTAAGAAAACTAAGGTTTACCCTCTTTTCTAGCGAGTCTTGCATTCTGTTACTCTATACTGTGTTTGTACCAGAGTAATGGAAGACATAATTATAAACACCGCCTTCCTCCTTGCTTAGCCTACTTAATTTTCAACTTTTCAACATTATTTTATTTATAATTATTTTTTTTATGCTTTGTACATTATTGTGAGTCTCCTCAGACCATACTTCATATAGGACATTTGAACAACACCTCCCACCTTGGCTAGTTTAATGATCTTTGTACATTGCATACTGTACACTGGTATATCAGGTTCCCGAAATGACTCCTGATGACTGCGATTGATTTTTCAGCGAAACGTTGATTGTACCTCAATAAATGTCCTAAGAAGTTGCAAATCTTTCTGTCCTGCTGAATTATATTACTTCAAGATCAGTCATCCGACCCCCATTTGAGGCTTTTCCTTTCCCCTGTGAAACAAATTAAGATCAGTCTCACATAACACTGCCAGACACGTAACCTCACTGAAGAGCCATAATCAATAAGTTATCACCAGGACCCTAGGCTTGTAAAGTATTTCACAGTTATTCACAAAGATAAGAAAACGTGTTGATTGGGTGGGGGAAAGGGATAGAGAAAGCTTGCTTCACTTGGAACAGCAGTAGGGGAAAAAGGGAGAAAGCTTCCTCTATCCCCTGCAGCAGGAGGAAGAGGAAGCAGGCTTCCTCTTCCCCCTGCTGCTGTTCCAACAACAGGGAAAAAGATTAAGCTAGTTTCATTTGTTCTAGCAATAGGGGAAGAGGAAGCTTGCTTCACTTGTTCCTGTAACAGGGAGAACAGGAAACCTGCTTCACGTGTTCCAACATCAGGGGAAATGGCAGAATCAGTAATAATCAGAGAGCCAAGCTCAGTGCCATAAGTTAACTTTAGTACCTTTAGGATGACAAACAGTTCAGTTTGAAGTGTAGACGCCCAGTTATTAAATTCTTATGACTAACTCAACATGGTTGCTATCGTTCTTAACGATAGCAACAAGAACAGATACAGCCCAGCAAGTGGATTCCTGTTTAGATCCAGCACTGTGAATAACTTGGGATGTTATTACTAACAGCAACAACAATTCATTTTTAACACAATTTAACACGTTCTGCTAAGCGTTAATGTTTAACATTTCCTATTTTCTCACCAAATTGCATTTTCTTCATCTTAAAATTAAGCAAAGTTGGACTCTGTTAGGTTATTTAAGTGGCTCGATTCTGTTAGATTAGGTTTGGTTAGGTTGCTAGGTTAGATTCGATTAAGTTGTATTAGGTTAGGTTCCATTAACCACGAATAAGGCAATGAGAAAAACACTACACTATGAGTCTGGCAACGAGGTTTCCTAGGAAAATAAAAAAAAAAAACGCTCAGATTTGAGCATTTACTATCTCTTAGTGTGAGAATGAAATGGGGAAGGGAGGAGGCTCGCTTCACCTTGAGTGAACAGCAGGGGTGAGTGAGGAGAGGACTCTGGCTTCACCTGTCGAGTGATCACAGGGTAATGAGTGTGGTGGGTAAATATAGAACATTCATCATTCTTCTGGACAACCTTCTTGAAATACACCGAGGGCAATAATGCTCTGTTGTTGCGGTCAGCTCAGCACATCTGGTCGTGCAGGCTATGTTGCTCTCACCAGTCAGCCACACTCCTTGTTTATCATCACTCTCACCCTGGCCTGAGAGGGATGAAAGGAAGTGTGTGTGTGTGTGTGTGTGTGTGTGTGTATTCACATATATGAGGTTAAAAGGGTCGAGTCACATCTCCTGGCCCTGTGTGTGGCTATCACGTCACGTATCCTCGCATTAACAATTAAGGAACATTTTCACAGCCTTTAGTCTTCTTTCGTAACAAATATTTATTAGTTATTGCATGTATTTTGGTGCAGGTTTTGATTTTTTCCACTTTAAGCTACACTTTTTGACGCGGACACCATAATACTGCTGCGTCCATTAACTGTGTACAGTTTTCCTCGATCATTTTAGTGTCCATGTCTGAGGAGACTAGCTGGAAGTGAGTCAGTATACTGGTCGAGTTGTTAACTCCATCACTTGTGATCTGATCACGTCTCTTGTCCTTTTAATATTTACCATTTTTTGTCAGTTTTCACTTTCTTCTTCCATTTCATGGAACTTATCTACGTGTAAATCCATCATCCTTGTCTCCATCTATTTAGGGATTTACAGTCTCATTTTTATTATATATTTTGCACAGAATATTTGTATCATCCATAAACATGATCCTTGTGGGACCTCGTTGTCATATTTCCCCATGAAGAATATTGCTTTTCTCCTTATCGCTGTTTACATTTTCCTCTTAAACAGTTATTATATTATACTCCCTGTGTTTTGTAGTATCCAGATAAGGATCTCGTGCAGAACTCTTTCGAAAGATTTTTTATAATTAAATAAATATAATCACCTTAGCCATTTCTTCCAAGAACAATTTATTTTAATGTAGAATATCAGCTTAGCATAGATGCTATTAACAGTTTTGATCAAAAACCGAACTGTTAATGATTTATATTTTTTTAATATTCGTGAGTTTTATCCACTTCTCACTCACGGTTTTAAGCAGTTCTTACAGCATTTCTCAGTGTTTGGTATTTCCTATTCCAACGTCAGGTTTGAGATAAAATCTAACTACTCGAAGATCATCTAGCTGCTTAATTCCTATGCTCAGGATTATTTATCACTGTTAGTTTCCATTTGCATTAATACGTTACTTATTTCTTTCTAAGAGTTCCAGTTCAACTAGCTGTTGAGATGTTCACTGCCACTTTAAAGTGTCTTCTGCTGTAAATACAACTTGAAACATCTTGTTTAGTTTTCAATCAATTCCTCCTAAACTCAGCGATTTTGTCATGTTTTATTCTTCATATCTAGTTTTTCTTATTGAGTCTGCTTATCACAAACTTTAATGTGCGAAAATTGTTTCAGTTTGAACTTGCTTACAATGTCCTTACCAGAGTTTATTTCTTCCTCTCATTCTACATTCGTATATACCTTTCCAGTTTTTTGTATCTCTGGAAGTTTTAGGGTTGGCGTGTTTCTTCCATTGTTTTAAGTTCTTTCTTTATCCTGGTTTTCCATCATCTTCCATTAAACCTTTCTATATTATTTTGTTTGTGTTTGCTGGAGATGAGCTTCATCTCTTGGGTCCGGCCTCACAATCCATTAGTGGCCTTGATCATTATCTCTTTGGGTTTAGTTGTATTAGTTTTTTAATCACAGCTTGAAGTCGAACTCCATCACTTCCATACTCTTACAGTGAAGAAGTTTCTTTAAGCAGGAACACACAGTTCCATGTAGGTGTCCCTACTTTGGTTTCTTCTTTCAAGTCTGCTTCCTCTGTTCACTTAGCAGTAAATACGCACCTGGTTGTTACTCGACTGTTGTGGGTCGCAGCCTTGGAAAAAATTACAAATGTACATGTATTAGAAAATTTGTTCTGCAGAAAACCACAATATCTCCCTTTGTCAATATTTTCAATATTACCTACTCTATGTCGTGATCTTATCCTCTCTGATTCTTCCCTCTGACAGTTATGCCAGACTCAGTTCCTCTCATGACCGTGTGTCGTGACTTTCAGCTATTACCAGTTTGGTGGAAAATCTCTGATCATGGTATTGTGGTTGCAATAACTTATAAATGGGAGAAACATTACAGGACATTAATTCAAGGATTCAGGAACATATATGCACTTGGTACAAACACACACACACACACACACACACACACACACACACCACCGCTAAATACACGTCCACATCATGACCTGGAACAACGACAAGTTAATAACTAAAGAGGAAGACATTAAAAGAAAATACTTAAAAGTTTGTGTAATGAAAATAATTGACATTATAAAAGAGTCATGGGGTATCTAGCATCACTTCTGTATCTCACAAAACTACCACTGGCTGGCATTAAGCTACTTAAGTCGACGCACCCAGGTGTAAATCTTTTTTCCTATATCATCCAGACCGGTCCTCCCTCACCTCACTATGCTACCTTACCTCATCATGAAGCCTGGTCCTCCCTCCCCCCCTACCAAATACATTCCCAGTCCTCCTCCCCTCCGAAGAGTTAAAACTCACTCAAAATGGTCAGGCGACTTAACTTTTTTTTTTCACCCCTCTCTTACCCCAGTTGTTCCCCTTCCAGTTCTAGCTAACCCACTTAAGGACCTGAAAAAAAGTTTGCTACTATCAATGCATATTTGCTACTATTATTTTACACATTTTATACTAATATTGTAACCAAAACTAATGTAATTCCATTAGACGCAGTCCAGACTATATCCATAATTCGTTCCGAGTCACAGGCTGTAGGTGGAAGAATGAAGGGGGCTGTAGGCCTGTTTGCTGGGCTTAAGGCCTATCGACTAAACGAGGGTCATTAGGGGAGCGGTATTCATCAACTGATCCTGATCTACCAAGTTGTGGTGCATACGATGGACTGCAGGTACTGAGCACTACCACCTTGATCGATCAGGCCAGCAACCAGGAGGCCTGGTCTGGGACTGAGCCGCAGGGGCGGTGACTTCCGGAAGCGACTCCAGGTACACACAGAAATTAGCTCTTAAGGTAGCTGAAAACTGAGAGCTCCATTGTTAGTACTAGTGAGGATAGGAATGAGACAGGTAAACATGCACCAACAGAGAATACAGTCACAGAAACCCAAGGCAAACGGAAACCAAGCCTGTGCACATACTATGCACATGGTATCTGCAGACATGGGAAATCTGGAAAAACAAATGGGACGTGCAACTATGACCACCCTAGAAAATGCCGTGCCCATATGACAACAGGAAAATGCAAACTCACTTCCTGTAAGCTTTTTCACCCTGAAATGTGTCCCTCTTCAGTACAGGAAAGACTGTGCTATAACTTGAATTGCCAGGCACACCATCTAAAGGGGACAAAAAGATACAAAACATCCAGGCCATGGGAAAACCTGGGTAGCCACAGCCACTCAAGAGGGAGAGGCTTTTTAGTGCCAGGAAGGAAAAAAAAAAAACTGGCAGGAAATGGCGGAAATCGTACCCCAAATCCAGTCATTTCTGGAGTGGAACCACAGTCGATGGCCTCCACTCCAAACCAACAGATACAGATACTAGTGCCGGAAAAAAAAGTCCCCCCCAGTACCACCAATACCACCAGGCAGATGACATTCTTCTTTGCAAATATACAGGGTCTAAAGCCAGCAACGAACAACAAAATACCTTTCATCCGTGGACTGCTTGCATAGGCAAATGCAATATTTGCGGCTTTTACAGAGACCCACATAAAGGATCACTTGGACAACGAAATATGGATCCCAGGTTACAACCTATACAGATGTGACAGAGTGAACAGGCAAAAGGAGGAGGGTTGGCCTGTATATCGCAGAGTCACTTGTTTGCACAGAACTACTTAATGCCTCAAATGATGTAGTGGAAGTTTTAGCAGTAAAGATCGAGAACCAAAACCTAGTCATTGTGGTAGTCTAAAAGCCTCCAGATGCAACGTCCCAGCAATTCCAGGAACAGCTGTCAAAAATTGACCACTGTCTGGAAAATCTGCCAGCTCCTGCCCCAAACATCTTGCTCCTGGGGGATTTCAACTTGAGACACCTAAAATGGAGGAATATAGCAAATAATGTTGTTGCAGTGATAACACCAGGAGGCAGCTCTGACGAGAACTCACATACAAACGAGCTTTTAAATCTCTGCACAAAATAGAGCCTACTAGACTGGAGAATACACTAGGCCTCATCTTCACTAACAATGATGATCTGATACGAAATGTCACCATATCAAAAACAATATACTCAGATCACAACATAATCGAGGTTCAGACATGTATGCGCGGAGCCCCAGACCGACAAAATGAGATTAGTCACGAGGGAGCCTTCACCAAATTCAACTTCAATAACAAGAACATAAAGTGGGACCAAGTAAATCAAGTCCTAAACGATATAAGCTAGGAAGATATACTAAGCAACACAGACCCCAACTTATGCCTAGAACAGATTAACTCGGTGGCACTCGATGTTTGCTCAAGGCTTATTCCTTTAAGAAAACGGAGTAAATGTAAAATAGAAAGAGACAGGCGCTCCCTTTACAGGCGACGGAAAAGAATAACAGAGCGGCTAAAAGATACCAATATATCTGAAATGCGTGGGGAGTCACTGGTCAGAGAAACAGCAAACATCGAACTTAGGCTAAAGGAATCTTATAGGAGTCAGGAATCGTAAGAAGAACTAAAAGCCATAAATGAAATCGAAAGAAACCCAAAGTATTTCTTTTCTTATGCCAAATCGAAGTCGAGAACAACATCCAGTATTGGGCCCCTACTTAAACAAGATGGGTCCTATACAGATGACAGCAAGGAAATGAGTGAGCTACTCAAGTCCCAATATGACTTAGTTTTTAGCAAGCCGCTAACCAGACTGAGAGTCGAAGATCAAAATGATTTTTTTATGAGAGAGCCACAGAATTTGGTTAACACAAGCCTATCTGATATTATCCTGACACCAAATGACTTCGAACAGGCGATAAATGACATGCCCAAGCACTCTGCCCCAGGGCCAGACTCATGGAACTCCGTGATCAAGAACTCCAAGAAGCCCCTATCACGAGCTTTTACCATCCTATGGAGAGGGAGCATGGACACGGGGGTCGTCCCACAGTTACTAAAAACAACAGACATAGCCCCACTCCACAAAGGGGGCAGTAAAGCAATAGCAAAGAACTACAGACCGATAGCACTAACATCCTATATCATAAAAATCTTTGAAAGGGTTCTAAGAAGCAGGATCACCACCCATCTAGATACCCATCAATTACACAACCCAGGGCAACATGGGTTTAGAGCAGGTCGCTCCTGTCTGTCCCAGCTACTGGATCACTACAACAAGGTCCTAGATGCACTAGAAGACAAAAAGAATGCAGATGTAATATATACAGACTTTGCAAAAGCCTTCGACAAGTGTGACCATGGCGTAATAGCGCACAAAATGCGTGCTAAAGGAATAACAGGAAAAGTCGGTCGATGGATCTATAATTTCCTCACTAACAGAACACAGAGAGTAGTCGTCAACAGAGTAAAGTCCGAGGCAGCTACGGTGAAAAGCTCTGTTCCACAAGGCACAGTACTCGCTCCCATCTTGTTCCTCATCCTTATATCCGACATAGACAAGGATGTCAGCCACAGCACCGTGTCTTCCTTTGCAGATGACACCCGAATCTGCATGACAGTGTCTTCCATTGCAGACACTGCAAAGCTCCAGGCAGACATCAACCAAATCTTTCAGTGGGCTGCAGAAAACAATATGAAGTTCAACGATGAGAAATTTCAATTACTCAGATATGGTAAACATGAGGAAATTAAATCTTCATCAGAGTACAAAACAAATTCTGGCCACAAAATAGAGCGAAACACCAACGTCAAAGACCTGGGAGTGATCATGTCGGAGGATCTCACCTTCAAGGACCATAACATTGTATCAATCGCATCTGCTAGAAAAATGACAGGATGGATAATGAGAACCTTCAAAACTAGGGAGGCCAAGCCCATGATGACACTCTTCAGGTCACTTGTTCTATCTAGGCTGGAATATTGCTGCACACTAACAGCACCTTTCAAGGCAGGTGAAATTGCCGACCTAGAAAATGTACAGAGAACTTTCACGGCGCGCATAACGGAGATAAAACACCTCAATTATTGGGAGCGCTTGAGGTTCCTAAACCTGTATTCCCTGGAACGCAGGAGGGAGAGATACATGATTATATACACCTGGAAAATCCTAGAGGGACTAGTACCGAACTTGCACACGAAAATCACCCACTACGAAAGCAAAAGACTTGGCAGACGATGCACCATCCCCCCAATGAAAAGCAGGGGTGTCACTAGCACGTTAAGAGACCATACAATAAGTGTCAGGGGCCCGAGACTGTTCAACTGCCTCCCAGCACACATAAGGGGGATTACCAACAGACCCCTGGCAGTCTTCAAGCTGGCACTGGACAAGCACCTAAAGTCAGTTCCGGATCAGCCGGGCTGTGGCTCGTATGTTGGTTTGCGTGCAGCCAGCAGCAACAGCCTGGTTGATCAGGCTCTGATCCACCAGGAGGCCTGGTCTCAGACCGGGCCGCGGGGGCGTTGACCCCCGGAACTCTCTCCAGGTAAACTCCAGGTAAACAGTGAAGTACAAAGGAATACAGTTATTACAGTGCAACATGCCAAAGCTCCTTGTATGCAGAGCATTATGGGCAGGCTTAAAATTAACTTAAGATTAACTAAGCAATAATATATTCAGTGGTAAAAACATTATCGTAAACAGATAACAATTTAGCACAAATGAGTATTACAAAGACAGGTCATATGGTCATTTACTGTGTTGCTGAGCATTCAGTAAAATGGAGTATTCTGTTAGGTAATGTAATTAAAAAATAAAGTTTGATTGGGTCACAGGTTAGACATGAGATACAATAATGAGAAACATTTACGAGATACAATTTATGAGATACGATTATTCAGTATTTATTTAGTTGTGGGTGAGTAAGTGATTTTTGAGAAGAGACTTGAATTTATAAACAGACAGTGTTTCTTTTATATTCACAGGTAATGAATTCCAGATTTTAGGGCCTTTTATGTGCATTGAGTTTTTGCATAGTGTGAGATGGACACGAGGAACATCAAAGAGTGATCTGTGCCTTGTGTTATGGTCATGTGTTCTGTTGAGGTTGGTAAGGAGACGTTTTAGGGAAGGGTTTATATCAGAATTAAGTGTTCTATGAATGTAGTAGGTGCAGTAAGAAGTATGGATGTTTCGTATGGTGAGTAGGTTTAGAGTTTTGAATATTGGTGGAGTGTGCTGCCTGTAGTGGGAATTTGCTATCATTCTGACTGCAGCCTTTTGTTGGGTAATTAATGGTCTGAGATGGTTTATTGTTGTTGAGCCCCATGCACAAATTCCATAGGTGAGATAGGGGTAAATAAGTGAGTGATATAGGGCCAGGAGGGCTGACTGTGGAACATAGTACCGTATCTTCGATAGTATGCCTCCAGTCTTGGAAATTTTTTGGGAAATTTGTTGTATATGTGTTTGAAATTTGAGTCTATTATCAAGGTGGATTCCTAAGAATTTTCCCTCTGTGAGTTTTGTGATAGGTGATCCGTTTACCATTATGTTAAGAGGGACGTCTGTAGCTCTGTTACCAAACTGAATGAAGTAGGTTTTGTCAATGTTTGGAGTAAGTTTGTTAGTACTCATCCAGGTAGATATTTTCTGTAATTCGGTATTTACAGTATTGGCTAGCGTGACTGGGCTCGGGTGAGAGAAGACGTATGTATTGTCATCTGCAAATAGTGTGGGTTTGAGTAGTTGCGATGCATTTGGTAGGTCATTTATGTGTATGAGAAAGAGAAGAGGGCCAAGGACACTTCCCTGTGGGACACCAACTGTAATTGGCTGTGCTGAAGAGTTTGCCCCGTTTGTGTACACATATTGGCTTCTGTTGCTGAGGTAAGACTTTAGGTAGTTGAGGGAGTGCCCTCTTATACCATAGTGCGACAATTTTACGTGGAGCAAGTCATGGTCAACTGTATCAAAAGCTTTACGTAAGTCAATGAAGATCCCCAGTGGGACTTCTTTTTTCTCTATTGCAGTGTATATGTGTTCTAGCATGTGTATAATAGCATCATTAGTATTTTTATTAGGCCTGA
Organism: Cherax quadricarinatus; assembly: GCF_038502225.1. NCBI lineage: Eukaryota > Metazoa > Arthropoda > Malacostraca > Decapoda > Parastacidae > Cherax > Cherax quadricarinatus. The sequence continues at coordinate 25,556,900 of NC_091308.1, read as the reverse complement.
ACCCAAACTGACAGGGGTTGAGTATGTTGTGGGAGATGAGGTAGGAATAGATTCGCTTATGAATTAATTTTTCGAAGATTTTAGAGAGAGGGTGTAAGTTGGATATTGGCCTATAGTTATTCAAGTCTGTTTGGTCTCCTCCTTTATGGATCGCGGTGACCCTTGCTATTTTGAGAACTGTAGGGAAGGTAGAGGATTCTATGGATTTGTTAAAGAGTGTTGCAATGATTGGTGATAGTACTTGTGACGCTTTTTTGTATATAAAGGGTGGTAAGGTATTTAAATCTCCTGTCTTGTTTTTTAGTGTGTTGATAATAAGGGAGACTTCAGCAGGGTTAGTCGGAGCTAGGAACAGTGTGTTCGGGTAGTTGCCAGTGAGGGAGTCATTGGGTGGGGTATCTGAGCTTGGGATTTTATTGGCAAGGATTTTTCCTATAGTGAAGAAGAAATTATTGAGCCTGTTTGCTGTTTCAGTAGGTGGGGGTTGGGGTTCCTCTGGTTATGTTAATTCAATTTTGCTATTTCGTGATATATTTTTTGTTCATAGAATTTCTGATAGGGTTTTCCAGGTCTTTTTTATATCACCTCGTAAGTTGGATAATCTGTTCTCATAATACAATTTTTTAGCCCTTCTTATCAGGCTGGTTAGGATTGACGAGTAACGTTTTGTTTGGTCCCTGGTTATGTGACCCATTCTGTACTGTTTTTCGTACAGCTGCTTTGTATTTATGGATCTGAGGATGCTGAGTGTTAGCCAGGGACTGTTCAGTCTCTTAGCTGTCATCTGTTTAGTTTTTGGGGGGCAGTGCTTGTTGTAAAGGTATTGGGTCTTTTTTAAAAAATTATTAATACATTCGTCAATATCTCTATAGATTTCTAGTTCAGTGTGCCAGTCAATGTTTGTCACTGCTGCTGTGAAGTTATTAATGGCTGACTCACTGTGAAGTCTGAAAGTGACTTTAGTAGTGTCTTGGGGTAATTTGCCAAGGTTTGTGATGAGGAAGGTAGGGTAGTGATCTGTGGTATTATCTGTGATTATGCCTGATTTTAAAGGGGATATGGTGTTGGTCCAGATGTGGTCTAGTAGGGAAACACTAGTCTCTGTCTCTGCCTTTTATTATTAATTTTGGCATCTTTATTGTGCTTCTAGGTTATCTATCGTGTTTATGATATCAAGTTGAAATATATGTGATAGATAGATAACTTTTATTACTAATATTAGTATAATTACACAACACTAGTATCCAACTATAAGATGATTTATCAGATACTGAATGCTCCTTCTGTTGGCCCCTCCCTCTCTCTCCTATAGCTCCTCCCACTTCAGGCCCCTCTTATAATACGCTTGATTTCTGTTTTGAATTTTTATTCACACAAGAAATAGAAGATTTACTGTTATGCAGACTACTGCATTATTGTAAAAATGTATAAATAATATCAGCGCATTTGTGAAAGCACATTAGACCCACCAGTTGGCTTGTATTGGACACGTGACGTGATGTGTTTACTCGTGAACATCAGCAAAAGTCGAACATTTACACTGCTTTGAGCTCAATTTCAAAGTACTTTTAGTCTGTAAACAATTCCAGATCATCTCTATTTCTGACCAAGAAAACGAAAATACAACTATAAAACCATACGAAAATATACCACAAAGTTGCTGTAAGTGTATTTTTTGTGGGTCTCAAAAGGATTCATCTAATTTACATTATTCTTTATGGGAAAAATTTGTTCAGTACTCGAACAGATCGGCACTCGAGTAGCCTTCTGGAACGAATTAAGTTCGAGTACCGAGGTTCCACTGTGTTGGAATACTTGAGCCAAAGGAGGCTTTTCTTTAAATCCTCAATTCAATTAGTTGTATTTCAATAAGAGTAAAAAAAAGGGCTTTTTTATTTAACACGATCCTTTTAGTGGTAGGATAGCAGCCCTTAACCTGTAAATTCACATAAAAAAATGCTTAAAAGTGCATGCTACCTATTCACACGTCAAAAATACTTTAAGCCCAACAACAGGGACTAAAGTAAAATCCGAGCCTATATAACTAGACATACACCTCACAGCGTATATGTTCTGCGGGCGATGTAGGGATCATAACCCACCTGTAGTGGTGGAGGACGAGCTTTGGGGCGTGTTGGTTGTAGTGCGTCACTTCCACCGTCATCTCCTGCTTGATAACTTTACCGGACATGAGTGCTACAACGATGACACGGTACTCCTGGCCTGCTCCGAGCTCCAGGTACCTGCAGGGCGAGAAGACATGCAAGCCTCATCAGTACTACTGTTTACCAAGACTTTGAACACCTTACTAAAATTAAATTGTTCATAATGTAGAAACACTTCAATTATCAAACTCTCATTTACATGGTGTACAACAATTCATTCGACTTATAAAGAGATAAAAAATATGTTATGTGGAAAAAATTTTGGATTTTCCTAAATTCAGCATGTGTAAATTTGAATAATACAATACTTGTGTAATAAAATATGATGCTGATTTGACCCTTTCAAGAAATTTTAATTAAAGGGGAGTGTGGAAGAGCCAGTAGGGACACTGGGGAGGGAGACGCCATATTGAATTTAGTGCTGTTGTATAGCCCTTGTGGCTTAGCGCTTCTTTTTTATTATAATAATAATGAATTTAGTGTGTGTGCACTGGTTGTTACAATCGTCTAATAATCCGGCATCATCGAGGCCATAATGGGTTTGTAATAGGAACCCACATTAATGTCCCCTCCTGAAGAACTGGGACAGGAAATTTACGGGACCTCAAGAATTGTGTTACCTGGAGTTTACCTGGAGAGAGTTCCGGGGGTCAACGCCCCCGCGGCCCGGTCTGTGACCAGGCTTCCTGGTGGATCAGAGCCTGATCAACCAGGCTGTTGCTGCTGGCTGCACGCAAACCAACGTACGAGCCACAGCCCGGCTGGTCAGGAACCGACTTTAGGTGCTTGTCCAGTGCCAGCTTGAAGACTGCCAGGGGTCTGTTGGTAATCCCCCTTATGTATGCTGGGAGACAGTTGAACAGTCTCGGGCCCCTGACACTTTTTGTATGGTCTCTTAACGTGCTAGTGACACCCCTGCTTTTCATTGGGGGGATGTTGCATCGCCTGCCAAGTCTTTTGCTTTCGTAGTGAGTGATTTTCGTGTGCAAGTTCGGTACTAGTCCCTCTAGGATTTTCCAGGTGTATATAATCATGTATCTCTCCCGCCTGCGTTCCAGGGAATACAGGTTCAGGAACCTCAAGCGCTCCCAGTAATTGAGGTGTTTTATCTCCGTTATGCGCGCCGTGAAGGTTCTCTGTACATTTTCTAGGTCAGCAATTTCACCTGCCTTGAAAGGTGCTGTTAGTGTGCAGCAATATTCCAGCCTAGATAGAACAAGTGACCTGAAGAGTGTCATCATGGGCTTGGCCTCCCTAGTTTTGAAGGTTCTCATTATCCATCCTGTCATTTTTCTAGCAGATGCGATTGATACAATGTTATGGTCCTTGAAGGTGAGATCCTCCGACATGATCACTCCCAGGTCTTTGACGTTGGTGTTTCGCTCTATTTTGTGGCCAGAATTTGTTTTGTACTCTGATGAAGATTTAATTTCCTCGTATTTACCATATCTTAGTAATTGAAATTTCTCATCGTTGAACTTCATATTGTTTTCTGCAGCCCACTGAGAGATTCGGTTGATGTCCGCCTGGAGCCTTGCAGTGTGTGTGGATGGTGGAAAATAAATGCGGACATCACTCATCACTAGCTGCCAGTGTAGGGTCTAGGTGTTAGGCATCGTGGTGTGATCCATCTACAGTAATTAAATGGTAAGTGTTAATACCAGTTATATTTGTTGTGCCCAGCATGCTTAATCCTATACAGTCCACACAAATTTAATTACCAGAGTAGCTGGTTTTAATATAATTATTAATTTAATGTCAGGTCTAGCTTTTTGTAAGAGTGGTGAAAAAGTGTGCACTCGAAGGAGTCACAGTTCAGCGACCCACTGTGACTAAGTCCCACTTATACCTCACTTAAATTACTTGTAGGTAATAATTCAGGTAATGTCCTGTAAACCTCCTGCAGGTGATTTGCTCATAATAATAATAATTTTCACGTTATATGACAAGGAATGACTGTAAAACGCTAACTGACATTGTGCAAAATTACCACAGTAAAAAAACACAAGAACATGAAAGCCTGAGCGCCTTCATATGTTCACACACTTCAGATGGACTAGAAAGAAAAAACAGCAACACACATATGGGTCAAGATGAGGTGCTTGAATATCGTGCTAAGGATTAGTTTATCATGTTAACTTATCCTTAAGCACCTCATTCTTAACCTATATATGTGCTCTTTGTTTTTATTTTAGTCTATCTGAACAAGTGTTAACACAAAACCACCCAGTTTCTTCTTTTTCATATAAGTGGTAGTTTTCTAAATATGTTATTTAAGTGGCAGCAGTACTGACTTTTATACGTAATAAAGTGTTTGAGAGAGCTGTGCTAATTAAGCCGTACATTGAATGCTTCCTTAACTGGTAGATATGTTCTATATTTTGTGAATTAACAGTAAGAAAATATTTAATTTGTAACTCAAACTAATTTAGAAAATTCAACAAACTATGCTGAAGTTAAAGTAATTTAACCTGAATTCAGTGTTATTTTTACATCAACGAAACCATTTTCGTGATAATGCGAATGATTTCAGATATATTATTACAAAAATGAATTTACACTCTGGCAAAATTATCATTATTTTCATAATTATTAGTAGTACATATATGTGGAGCGCTACACCCTTAGGGAGGGCCACATCGGGGGAGGTAACGTTTAAGCTCGATCTAGGGAAGGGAAGGTCTAATTCCTTGGATCAAGAGCAGCGTCAAGGAACCCTCCACTGAGGGGCAGGATATGTTTCATGAGCTAAACTGGCAAGCTATGTTTACAAACACCACATAAACACTTACATGTTGACACCTTCAAGAATAACAGTTGAAGACCTGACCATCATCCTTTACTACTACATATTCCTAAAGCATAAAAAAAATACTCTGAATCTTAATTAACCCAGTGATTTATTCAATAATCTATGAAAGGTCTTCATCGAAAGATAGTTAGATGGGACAAAGTAATAAAATGAATCTACCGTCCAATAACTGTTTTGAGGTGGGTGCTACTTCAGGACTAAAATTCTACGACGCTTGAAATGTGAAGTGGTACAATTACTATCGGGGAGAAAGACACTGATAGAAGAGGATCCTTTTATTACAACGTTAATCTTTGGCCATTGTCTACCTACCATTACTATCATTAGCTTGGCGAAGAGTTTCTAGCAGTCTAACCTAAAATATGCCTTCTTAGCTTCTAAGAAACTCAGATGCACTGGAAACGCCTCTTCTTGTGTAAATCAATGACTTTTCATAGAGCCAGGATAAACATCTCACCAAGACACTTTTTGAAATAAAACTGATAATATACAAGCTGTAAGCAGGGCCGGATTAAGAAGTCTCCGGGCCCTAGGCTATTCAGATTGGCGGGGCCCCTTTGAGTTACGGGTAAGCGAAGCGACCCCTTCCAGCTTGGGGGTGGGGGTGGGGGGGGGGTTCGGTGTGAGCCTGTTTAAGGTCTAATTAAATACATTCTGGCTATTTAGATTAAATTTAATAGGGAAAGTACATCAAGACAACCAAAACCATTTACCAACAGCCATTATAACTATCTTGTTAAATCATGCATTTTAAAGAGAATAAACTCAAGACAGCATAGTATTACTAGATTAGGCTATTAAAGTAGTGACATCATGTACCTATTATATTCAGCATAACCACTACAGCACAATTATTCCCTTTATAAATCACTGACCATTATTGTTATCATTGCATCATGCATAAGACTATCAAATCATATAAACTACAGAAAATTGGAGAGGAATCTCCCATACTCACCCATTAGCGGGAAAACACAGCTGTTCTGATGTAAACAAAGGCGTGTTGAGTGTTGCCATCTATGGTTAGGTTTATTTATTTTTATTTTATTTTATTTCATTATTTATTTTTGTTTTGATTAATTTTTAAAAATCAATTTTACTCTCCAAACACTTGAACTTTTTAGGTAGGGACCCCTTTGCACTTGCACCATGTGCACAGTCTTGGATGAGCCCCTGAACCCCTTGGACCACGGGGCCCCCAAATGCGCGGGGCCCTAGGCAAATGCCTAGTTTGCCTATGCGGTAATCCGGCCCTGGCTGTAAGAACTCTTAGTTTATCTAATATTACGGTTTCAAAGACTTTTGACTAATGAAAGTCTCGAGTTTTCACATTTTAAAGTGTCCTTTATCTTACTGTTTAAAAAACAGTGCTGTATAGTCCTTGTGGCTTAGCGCTTCTTTTTGATTATAATAATAATAATGTTTAAAAAACAAAGCAAAGTATACATTTAAAAAAAATGAAAATTCGTGTTTTTATAACATTTTTTTATTTCCTGAGTTAGGTGAACACCCTCTAGAAAGGCGTAGAATTAGGGTGGATATGATTGAGGTATATAAATGGAAAACAGGAATGAATAAAGGGGATGTAAACAGCGTGGTAAAAATATCCAACCTAGACAGGACTCGCAGCAATGGCTTTAAGTTGGAAAAATTTAGATTCAGGAAGGATATAGGAAAACACTGGTTTGGTAATAGAGTTGTGGATGAGTGGAACAAACTCCTGAGTACCGTCATAGAAGTTAAGACGTTGTGTAGTTTTAAAAATAGGTTAGATAAGTAGATGAGTGGATGTGGGTGGGTGAGTTAGACCTGACTAGCTTGTGCTAGTAGGTCAGATGCCTTGCTCCTTCCTTAAGTGAACGTGACCTGACCTGACTAGGTTAAGGCATTGGCTTAAGCCGGAAGAAGAATTGGACCTGCCTCACATGGGACGGTAGGCCTGCTGCAATGTTCTTATGTTCTTATGGTCTTAAACACTGTCAGCTACAAGTTGCTTATACCATTTAAGGTTTTTATTTATACCTTCCGAACACATTATTCAATTTTCTTCACATTTCAAACCCTGGTTAACTACATAATACACGCCCTTAATAACATTACTAGGAAAACAGGGCATGAGGACCATCTTGAGAATTCGTTCTTATATATATAGTTTTAGGTATCAAATACTGTTGACCCACATAACAATTATTGCAGCATCCTTTAATAATAATGCAACGATCAGCTCTTAAGGGCAGAGAAACTTAACCTGGTTTTAGAGTTCATTTACTTCCACAATGAGAATGAATCACCACTCGAGGAACCTTAGCATGCCAGTTCATATTACCATCACATTTTTTTATTTGTATTTCTTCACAAACTTCCATAAGGTTGGTCATCACCACTCCTCTGTACTAAACTTAAATGTTCGTACCAACCAATGTTCTGAAGACGCTCCTTAAATTTATTCATTGCATTACCTTTTCTTAGCTCATTATTTTGTGTATGTAAGTTAAGACACATGTGCAACATCTGGATATCTTTATTGTAGACGTTTCGCCATCCAGTTGCTTTATCAAGTGCAGCATATGGCCGGAGAAGTAGTTTATATACTGCTTCGACTCACCTGACTACAGTATATAAGCCACTTCTCCGGCCATACGGTGCACTGAACACATCGATTCCAGGCTGAGGGACTGATTATCTCAAATTCCTCCTCCCCTTACCCATTTCTACTTTGTATTGGACTGATGAAGCCACTGCGTGGCGAAACGTTTCTTTAATAAAGATTCCCATATGTTGCATAAGTGTTTCGGTCTCCACCTTTCAACCCCACACAGTGAACTAGCGTTCGTCGTCCATCTGTGTATTTACTCGTATACTTTACTTACAACATTACTGAAGAAACATACAATGAGATGAATTGGATGACATTTTGTAGGAAGAAAGTCGAGTGCCTGAAGCTTCCGTAATCAGTCTGAGTGTTCACTTTTTTTTATTTGGCGAAAGCTTACAATATTTAACAAAAATATGTTGTATGTAAATAGAGGGAAGGAGAAAGAGCTAAGGAAGACCTTGAAGAGAATGGTTGTAGTGTAGTTGAAAACATGATGATATGAGTGTGAGGTCTCCAAACGCTGTTTAGACTTTTCATTATTGGGTACCTAAGCCATTAGTGATGTATAAGTGTGAAACATAGGTGTGAAACTTTTAATAAGATGTTAGCGGAAAGATATAATTTTCCAAGATCTTCCTGTAAATTAGAAAATCTAAACATAATGAGGAATGGTTTTTAAACCAATCGAAAAATATTTCAATCCCCTATAGAAAAAATAGAGTAATCCCTCCCAATGTATATATCTTGTACAACATTTCACTCACGAGGGGCTTCTATCGTCATTTATGCCTTACCTCTGCATACAGTGAATGACAATATAACAAAAATATTTGAAACACAGAGGGGCTGAAAGAGTAAAGAACGATGAATGAGTAAAAAATGATATCAAACACCGACACTTATGTCAGTAAAACACATGCGCAGTACCAGAACAATCTGTGTGCCATTTAATACTGGTTCACTTGTAGCGACATCCCCAAGATCTTCCAGATAAGATAAGATAAGATAAGATTTCGTTCGGATTTTTAACCCCGGAGGGTTAGCCACCCAGGATAACCCAAGAAAGTCAGTGCGTCATCGAGGACTGTCTAACTTATTTCCATTGGGGTCCTTAATCTTGTCCCCCAGGATGCGACCCACACCAGTCGACTAACACCCAGGTACCTATTTGCTGCTAGGTGAACAGGACAACAGGTGTAAGGAAACGTGTCGGAATGTTTCCACCCGCCGGGAATCGAACCCGGGCCCTCCGTGTGTGAAGCGGGAGCTTTAGCCACCAGGCCACCGGGCCAGGAGGATAATCTACTTCGTTAGTGCACTCACTCAAGACCCCGGGGTGCTACGCTACCTCGTATGATCCTGTTACTCTCTTGTCACCATCCAACAGCATCGTTATTTTATTTTTTCACTTCCTCTTCAGATTATTACAGTGTTCTACAATTTAACTATGTGCTATCTGAGGTAATATGTGCAGCATGCAAGATGTCCTGTGTCATAAATACACTCTAGAACTATATATATTCTTATATAAATGTACAGTACGCATATACAACACTAGGTACCAACACTTATATGGGTGTGAAGCATGTGTTGTGAATACTGCAGCGAGGTGGAAGAGGCTGAAGGCAGTGGAGATATCGTGTCTAAGAGCAATGTGTGGTGTGAATATCATGCAGAGAATTCGTAGTGTGGAAATTAGGAGGTGTGGAGTTACAAAAAGTGACATTCATAGGGCAGAAGAGGGGTTATTGAGATGGTTTGGTCATTTAGAGAAGATGGAGAAAAATTGAATGACTTGGAAGGTGTATAAGTCTATAATGGATGGAAGGAGGGGTAGGGGTTGTCCAAGGAAAGGATGGAGAAAAGGGGTAAAAGAAGTTTTGTGTGCAAAGGGCCTGGACATGCAGCTGGCATGTGTGAGAGTGTTAGATAGGAGTGAATGGAGACGAATGGTTTTTGGGCCCTGAAGAGCTGTTGGATTGTGAGCAGGGTAATATTTTATGAAGAGATTCAGGGAAACCGGTTAGCCGGACTTGAGTCCTGGAGGTGCGAAGTACAATGCCTGCACTTTAAAGGAGGTGTTTGGGATACTGGCTCTTTGGAGTGACATCTAAACTGTTATATCTGGTCGCCTCTACAAAGACAGTGATTATGTGTGAATGATGGTGAAAGTGTTTCATTTTTGGGTCACCCTGCCTCGGTGGGAGACGGCTGACGTGTTGAAAAAAAATAGTATTTATTTATTGTTTTAATTATTTATCTGTTAGGTATCCACAAAGGGATACCTTGAAGAGGCTGCTTGGGTTTTTTCCCTTTTTTTTTTCTTTTCTTCCTCCATCTCTTCGATTTTATTTTGCTCATAGCTCGAGAACGCCATATCCAATCGGCTTCGAATTTTCAAAACTTGTGTACGGTAATGTGGATCAAGTTCTTGGAACAAAAATTTGATCCACACTGTGCATAAATAAAAACATAAGAAAGAAGGAACACTGCAGTAGGCCTACTGGCCCATGCTTAAACCAATAACCCAACTAGTCAGGTCAGGTCAGGTCAGGTCACATTCAGTTAAGGAAGGAGCACGGCGTCAGACCTATTAGCACAAGCTAGTCAGGTCCAACTCACACCCACTCATGTATTTTTCCAAGTTATTTTTAAAACTACACAACGTCTTAGCTTCTATGACGGTACTCGGGAGTTCCACTCATCCACAACTCTATTACCAAACCAGTGCTTTCCTATATCCTTCCTGAATCTGAATTTTTCCAACTTAAAACCATTGCTGCGAGTCCTGTCTTGGCTAAATATTTTCAGCACACTATTTACATTCCCTTTATTTATTCCTGTTTCCCATTTATACAACTCAGTCATATCCCCCCTTAACTCTACGCCTTTCTAGAGTGCAGATTAAGAGCCCTCAGTCTGTTTTCATAGGGAAGATTTCTGATACATGGGCTCAACTTTGTCATCCTCCTTTGTACATTTTCCAGTGCATTTATATCCATTCTGTGCAGCATAATCTAAATGAGGCCTAACTAAAGATATGCAGAGTTGGAGAACAATCTGAGGACTCCTCTTATTTATGCTCCTTTATATGAAGCCAAGGATTCTGTTAGCTTTATTGATAACACTTATGCACTCTTGTTTTGGTTTTAGATTACTGTTAACCAGAACTCCCAAATCCTTTTCGCAATCAGTAATATTAAGATCTACATTATTTAGCTTATATGTGGCATGATTATTTTCTTGTCCAATGTTTAGAACTTTGCATATGTCTATATTAAACTGGAGTGCTCTAATGTCCTCATTAGAATGTATTAGTCAACCAACTTTGGTGTCATCAGCAACTTGCTTATGTTGCTATTTATTCCCTCGTCAATGTCGTTTATATAAATTGTGAACAACAAAAGGCCCATCACTGACCCTTATGGAACACCACTCGTGACCCGCCCCCACTCTGGTTTCTCCCCATTGATGCAAACTCTCTGCTGCCTATCTGTCAACCACGCCTCTACCCAGGAAAAAATTTCTCCTATTCCATGTGCCTTAATTTTCCTTAACAGACTCTGATGTGGAACTCTGTTAAAAGCCTTACTGAAATCCATATACACAATATCATATTCATTACCATGATCTACCTCCTCAAATACCTTGGCGAAAAAAAGTTAGTAAATTCGTAATGCAGGAACGCCCCTTTGTAAAATCATGCTGAGATTCATTGATCAATTTATGCCTTTCAAGATGACTACGAATTGCCTCGGCAATTATTGATTCCGTAAATTTTCCCACTATGGAGGTAAGGCTTATTGGTCTATAGTTCGAAGCTAAGGACCTGTCTCCTGCTTTGTAAATACGTATTACATTTCCCATTTTCCACTTATCAGGCACTATGCCAGTTTGTAGTGATATGTTGAAAAGACTAGCCAAAGGTTTGCTAAGCTCCTCCTTACATTCCTTTAAAACCCTTGCAAACAGTTCATCAGGGCCTGGGGATTTGTTCGGTTTTAATTTCTCTGTTTGAAAACCATGTCACTAGTTACCCTAATTGTGCATAGTTTATTATCGTCCTGTTCTACATAATTTATTATTTCTGGAAGTTTGTTAGTATCTTCCTGCGTAAAAACTGAGAGGAAATAAGAATTAAAAATTTCACACATTTCTTTATCATTGTCAGTGATCTGACCTGAGTTACTTTTGAGTGGGCCAATCTTGTCCCACTCAATCTTGTCTTGGGTTAATCTTCGAATCCCATGCCACTTTAGCCTCATAATCTCTTTTTGCCTTTCTTGTTCCCTTTTTTATTTCTATCTTTAATTGAATATATTGATTTCATACCTGCCCATCCCTTCTTTTGATATGCATATATATGTCTCTCTTTTGTTTATCCATTTGGGATCATTTTTGGTTGATCTAATTTCCCTACTTGGAACATAAGTTGTCTGGGCAGCTAGAACTACATGTTCTGAAAAATGTCATATTGGCAACCAATACCACCTACCTGACCTATAGTCAGGTCATTCCAATTTAGCCCACCCAGGTAATTTCTTAGTCCCATGAAATCGACCAAGCGGAAGTCTGGGACAGAGACATGTAAACATACTCATATGCATAAAGAAACCCATGCATACATACACAAGAATATACATGCATATATTTTCACACATATACATATGCACCCATACATACATAAGTGTAAAAAATACATGCATGCAGAATATGCACATTCATCTATTTGTGCATGCACACATATACATTTGCACAAATTTATATATGTCTACATGTACACATACATATATACAAATGCACACATACGCAATCGTGTCATTACGATTTCGTGAGTCCCGTGGTATGGTTTGCACACATACACACATATACATGTGCAAAAATATATAAAAATACCTACGTAAATACACAAGTACACATCTGCATGCATACATACACACACAAATATATATACACATGTACTGTATACATATGAAAGTGCACATATGTACCGAAATTCATATGCACAAACATCCACATATATATATATATATATATATATATACATACATATATATACATGTAGGTACATACATATATATACATACATATATATACATGTAGGTAGTAGGTTGGTAGACAGCAACCACCCAGGGAAGTACTACCGTCCTGCCAGATGACTGTGAAACAAAAACCTGTAACTGTTTTGCATGATGGTAGGATTGCTGGTTTCTTTTTCTGTCTCATAAACACGCTAAGATAACAGGGATATCTTGCTACTCCTACTTACACTTTGGTCACACTTCACAGACACGCACATGCATATATATATATACATACATCTAGGTTTTTCTCCCTTTTCTAAATAGCTCTTGTTCTTTTTTATTTCTTCTATTGTCCATGGGGAAGTGGAAAAGAATCTTTCCTCCGTAAGCCATGCGTGTCGTATGAGGCGACTAAAATGCCGGGAGCAATGGGCTAGTAACCCCTTCTCCTGTATACAATTACTAAAAAAGAGAAAAAGAAAAACTTTATAAAACTGGGTTGCTTAAATGTGCGTGGATGTAGTGCGGATGACAAGAAACAGATGATTGCTGATGTTATGAATGAAAAGAAGTTGGATGTCCTGGCCCTAAGCGAAACAAAGCTGAAGGGGGTAGGAGAGTTTCAGTGGGGGGAAATAAATGGGATTAAATCTGGAGTATCTGAGAGAGTTAGAGCAAAGGAAGGGGTAGCAGTAATGTTAAATGATCAGTTATGGAAGGAGAAAAGAGAACATGAATGTGTAAATTCAAGAATTATGTGGATTAAAGTAAAGGTTGGATGCGAGAAGTGGGTCATAATAAGCGTGTATGCACCTGGAGAAGAGAGGAATGCAGAGGAGAGAGAGAGATTTTGGGAGATGTTAAGTGAATGTATAGGAGCCTTTGAACCAAGTGAGAGAGTAATTGTGGTAGGGGACTTGAATGCTAAAGTAGGAGAAACTTTTAGAGAGGGTGTGGTAGGTAAGTTTGGGGTGCCAGGTGTAAATGATAATGGGAGCCCTTTGATTGAACTTTGTATAGAAAGGGGTTTAGTTATAGGTAATACATATTTTAAGAAAAAGAGGATAAATAAGTATACACGATATGATGTAGGGCGAAATGACAGTAGTTTGTTGGATTATGTATTGGTAGATAAAAGACTGTTGAGTAGACTTCAGGATGTACATGTTTATAGAGGGGCCACAGATATATCAGATCACTTTCTAGTTGTAGCTACACTGAGAGTAAAAGGTAGATGGGATACAAGGAGAATAGAAGCATCAGGGAAGAGAGAGGTGAAGGTTTATAAACTAAAAGAGGAGGCAGTTAGGGTAAGATATAAACAGCTATTGGAGGATAGATGGGCTAATGAGAGCATAGGCAATGGGGTCGAAGAGGTATGGGGTAGGTTTAAAAATGTAGTGTTAGAGTGTTCAGCAGAAGTTTGTGGTTACAGGAAAGTGGGTGCAGGAGGGAAGAGGAGCGATTGGTGGAATGATGATGTAAAGAGAGTAGTAAGGGAGAAAAAGTTAGCATATGAGAAGTTTTTACAAAGTAGAAGTGATGCAAGGAGGGAAGAGTATATGGAGAAAAAGAGAGAAGTTAAGAGAGTGGTGAAGCAATGTAAAAAGAGAGCAAATGAGAGAGTGGGTGAGATGTTATCAACAAATTTTGTTGAAAATAAGAAAAAGTTTTGGAGTGAGATTAACAAGTTAAGAAAGCCTAGAGAACAAATGGATTTGTCAGTTAAAAATAGGAGAGGAGAGTTATTAAATGGAGAGTTAGAGGTATTGGGAAGATGGAAGGAATATTTTGAGGAATTGTTAAATGTTGATGAAGATAGGGAAGCTGTGATTTCGTGTATAGGGCAAGGAGGAATAACATCTTGTAGGAGTGAGGAAGAGCCAGTTGTGAGTGTGGGGGAAGTTCGTGAGGCAGTAGGTAAAATGAAAGGGGGTAAGGCAGCCGGGATTGATGGGATAAAGATAGAAATGTTAAAAGCAGGTGGGGATATAGTTTTGGAGTGGTTGGTGCAATTATTTAATAAATGTATGGAAGAGGGTAAGGTACCTAGGGATTGGCAGAGAGCATGCATAGTTCCTTTGTATAAAGGCAAAGGGGATAAAAGAGAGTGCAAAAATTATAGGGGGATAAGTCTGTTGAGTGTACCTGGTAAAGTGTATGGTAGAGTTATAATTGAAAGAATTAAGAGTAAGACGGAGAATAGGATAGCAGATGAACAAGGAGGCTTTAGGAAAGGTAGGGGGTGTGTGGACCAGGTGTTTACAGTGAAACATATAAGTGAACAGTATTTAGATAAGGCTAAAGAGGTCTTTGTGGCATTTATGGATTTGGAAAAGGCGTATGACAGGGTGGATAGGGGGGCAATGTGGCAGATGTTGCAAGTGTATGGTGTAGGAGGTAGGTTACTGAAAGCAGTGAAGAGTTTTTACGAGGATAGTGAGGCTCAAGTTAGAGTATGTAGGAAAGAGGGAAATTTTTTCCCAGTAAAAGTAGGCCTTAGACAAGGATGTGTGATGTCACCGTGGTTGTTTAATATATTTATAGATGGGGTTGTAAGAGAAGTAAATGCGAGGGTCTTGGCAAGAGGCGTGGAGTTAAAAGATAAAGAATCACACACAAAGTGGGAGTTGTCACAGCTGCTCTTTGCTGATGACACTGTGCTCTTGGGAGATTCTGAAGAGAAGTTGCAGAGATTGGTGGATGAATTTGGTAGGGTGTGCAAAAGAAGAAAATTAAAGGTGAATACAGGAAAGAGTAAGGTTATGAGGATAACAAAAAGATTAGGTGATGAAAGATTGAATATCAGATTGGAGGGAGAGAGTATGGAGGAGGTGAACGTATTCAGATATTTGGGAGTGGACGTGTCAGCGGATGGGTCTATGAAAGATGAGGTGAATCATAGAATTGATGAGGGAAAAAGAGTGAGTGGTGCACTTAGGAGTCTGTGGAGACAAAGAACTTTGTCCTTGGAGGCAAAGAGGGGAATGTATGAGAGTATAGTTTTACCAACGCTCTTATATGGGTGTGAAGCGTGGGTGATGAATGTTGCAGCGAGGAGAAGGCTGGAGGCAGTGGAGATGTCATGTCTGAGGGCAATGTGTGGTGTGAATATAATGCAGAGAATTCGTAGTTTGGAAGTTAGGAGGAGGTGCGGGATTACCAAAACTGTTGTCCAGAGGGCTGAGGAAGGGTTGTTGAGGTGGTTCGGACATGTAGAGAGAATGGAGCGAAACAGAATG
The DNA here is from genome assembly GCF_038502225.1 of Cherax quadricarinatus. NCBI lineage: Eukaryota > Metazoa > Arthropoda > Malacostraca > Decapoda > Parastacidae > Cherax > Cherax quadricarinatus. Next base: position 25,541,061 of record NC_091308.1, on the reverse strand, counting down.
ACTTCAAGAGTGTATCAGTCTGTAGTGGAAGGAAGGCGGGGTAGGGGTCGGCCTAGGAAGGGTTGGAGGGAGGGGGTAAAGGAGGTTTTGTGTGCGAGGGGCTTGGACTTCCAGCAGGCATGCGTGAGCGTGTTTGATAGGAGTGAATGGAGACAAATGGTTTTTAATACTTGACGTGCTGTTGGAGTGTGAGCAAAGTAACATTTATGAAGGGATTCAGGGAAACCGGCAGGCCGGACTTGAGTCCTGGAGATGGGAAGTACAGTGCCTGCACTCTGAAGGAGGGGTGTTAATGTTGCAGTTTAAAAACTGTAGTGTAAAGCACCCTTCTGGCAAGACAGTGATGGAGTGAATGATGGTGAAAGTTTTTCTTTTTCGGGCCACCCTGCCTTGGTGGGAATCGGCCGGTGTGATAATAAAAAAAAAAAATATATATATATATAAATATATATATATATATATATATATATATATATATATATATATATATATATATATATATATATATATATATATACATATTTTTATATTTTTGTTACACTGGAATATTACAACCAACCTCCAATATTGTTGCATGCGGTGAGGTAGAGGAGACTGGGCTTATGGAATACGGGGATACCTGTCTCGGATCGCGCAGCGACTGAGAGAGAGAATGCGTACCCACCTATATATTGTTGCAGGGGTCGATTCACAGCTATTTATGTGTCAGGTCAGGTGTAAGGTGGTACTCACCTGGCTGTGGTAATGTTGCCGTGCAGTTCGTCGATAGCGAAGTATGTGAAGTGGCCGTTGTGCTGGTAGTCGTAGAGGAAGTAGCGATGCTTGTTGACGAACTGCTGGTTGTCAGCAGTGTCGTCGTCAACGGCTCTCACCACCGACACGTCAACTCCCGATGGCGCTCCAGCGTACACCCGTGGCGGCCTCGCCGGCACCTCCAGCCGCAGCTCTCCTGCCAGGGACACACATACTCTTTTGAAAACACACATTAATAATAAGAATAATAAAGATTCTGGCTACCACCTAAATATACCAGTTCGGGGATACCTAAAAAATGCGAAATATAAAAAATTCAGACACCAGCTTAAAAGGGTACTTCTTCAAGGGATACCAAAAATTACCGTAGATTTTTTAATACACTGGCCGTCTCTCATTAAGGTAGGATGCTTCCCCACCTCCCCTCCCCTCCCCTCCCCTCCCGTCCCCTCCCCTCCCCTTCCTCAAAAAAAAGGAAACATTCACCATTATTCACTCAATAGCTGTCTTGTCAGGAGTGCGCAAGACATCAAAATTTAATTGACCGTCAGAACTACAACGTCCTCACCTTCCCCCCCCCCCGTCAATCTGCAGAGAGCACGAACTGTAACTCCCAGTGCTAAACCCGTAGGGGTCATGCAGCCCCTGGAGAAAGGAAAAGACTGAAATACAAGAGAGGGAGATTGAAAAAAAAACACAAATATGTGTATATCTCTCAATGTATATTCACTATTTTAAGGATTAAAGTATTCTTGACCGGCGGAGTGCAGGTGATGACGCAGCCCTCACGAACTTCGTATAGTCGATAGGCTTTAAACCCCATTAACCAGCTGCTCACGGATAATAGAGATCATTACATTAAAAATATTATTATAATTATTATAATCATGGGGAGCGCTAAACCTGTAGGATTATACAGCGCATTGGGGGGGGGATATTGAAGGTATTCAGACTCAATTCAGGGAACTGGAGCACATATCCCATTCCCTAGATCAAGAGCCCCTCATCAGCGTCAAGGAACCTCCCTTGAGGGGATATTAACAAGAGAATAGCAGTGGTTAACACTGAAAGTAGTTTGATAACTCAGGTGAGGATGAGAAGCTCTAAAGTCTCTCTACATATTTCTCTGGAGGTGAGACACCAGCTGACCTTTGACACAGATAAATGAAAAAAAATATGTACATAACATGTAGTTACTGTGGCTGGTTAGTTAGGGTAAAACGACTGAACGTGGGATATATTAAGGACTCTTTCTCAGTGTACACAAACATTACTAAATATTCACTGTATATACACGAAGTGATACATGCCTCTATGTATATACATTGTAAGATACTACTCATTGTATATAACCTGTAATACTATGGTATTTGTTACATTCGAGAATAGTAAGAGCAGCAAAAGACTATTATATTTGTAGCTTCCTGGATGGTTCTAGCAGTAAACACAGGATTTTTCTCGAAGATTAAGCCATGATTTCCTACGTACAAGCCGAGTTAAAGCCAATGGGTCATTAAATATGCTGTAAACCCGCCTGCGTGCATAATTATGATCATTCAAAAGCTGACACATGCCCCATGTCTCTGACTACAAGAAAAGTGCTCTTTTATTAGTTGAAGACTTGTCTGGTCTCTGCCCATTAACTTCGTGGTGAATTTGAGTACATCTTCCCTGCACGTACTGTTTACGGTCTAGCGCCATGACAGGATAAAGTTACAACGAGCTGTAGAGAGTTGTCTATTATCTTGATGGAAGACCATTTACTATTATATAGATGGTCGAGGCAAGGATATTAAAGCAGACGGTTCTCCTGTGTGTCCTCACTTCATAACTAATACACAATTTATAGATAAAATTTTAGATGGAGAGAGAGAAGGATGCGGGGGAGGGGGGTAAAATAGAAGACAGGTCAATTGAAGAAGTGAGGAGAAATAAAGTTAGAAGACATAAGGTGAAGAAAAATACCAGAAGGCGGGGCAGGAGAATAGGTGGATAAAGTCGATGTCAGATCAAGCCACATGTGTACTGAGGATTAAAGCATTTAACAGTGTACTGGAAAAGGCAGGCATCAACAATAACAAAACCAAGACTACGATTTATGTTGCGAATGTTGTGTCCATTGTTAATATTAGGAATACTGTGTAAATGGCTAATTTTAGCAATGTTATGTACGGGATCAATGTTAGTAATGTTTTGTACAAGGGCCGCTTAACCGAGAAAGCTTTTAGAAGTTTAGAATTTTTCTCTTTAAACACCGAGAGCTGTTGTGACCTGCTCTACCCACGGTATTATTATTTTTTCCTGAATAAGATATTCATGCAAGTTATCAAGACGACCAACACAACCGCGAGGCTCCGCTGAGCAACCCACAAATTAATGTATGATGCACATAAAATAACTACCAGGTTTCAACTTATACTATTTACAAATAAACTTAGGTCTGTGTATTGGTCGTCTTCGTCACACGAACACAGTGAGATGCCCAGTTGTATGACACTTGGTTGTCTGGTTTGTTTCATCGCATTTTAATTCAGGCTTAACTTAGGTAACCAGCGGCTTCATTAAAAGACCAACTGAAGCAAAGTGTTTTCCTTCCTGAATTGTACCTCAGGCCGGGACACACTCTTTGAGAACTGATGTCATACTTAACAACAGATTTGCTGGACGTAAGGGTTGAACTTATAATGTTGCAACTAAAAACTTTATAAGAATGTCCGTCGTCTTGCTTGCGATGAACCTGAAGAATGGATAGGCACGAACTGTGAGCTTGACAGATACCTCAGGTAGGCACGCATGAGAATAAGTCAATGGATTGTGTAGATGATCTGTGGTCGGAAAGTCTGGTTGAAGGATCAGCTCATTTTGTGACTCTTAAGAGTTGTGGAAATAAATGGTGTAAATACCGACACAATGGAAATATAAACACATGCAGTATAATGTGATTCTTTATTGACAACGTTTCGCCCACACAGTGGGCTTTTTCAAGTCACAAACAGATCTGCCTGGAGTGTATGTATGTATAATGTTCGCCAAGACCGTAGCCCTGGCACGGGTCTCAATCTTGCGATGACCTGGAGTGGAAGGTACGCGAGTATTTATAGTCAGGTTCAGAATGCTGGGTCAGGTGGGGAATGCTGCATCTGATGATCTACCGATCAATAAAGGATCACATTATACCGCATATGTGTTTATATTTCCTAAGAGTTGTCACTGGGAAGGAATCCTAACCCATGGCAAACTGTCATTGTACTGAACATATTGGCACAATTATATGAAAAAAAAATATATATATATAAAATTACGTTTTTAGCCTTGCTTCTGTGGCTGCAGCTGTGTGCGGTCAGTAAACAGGTGGTGGAGGATGCTGTTGAAAAGTTCTCAGCCGGGTACATTACTTCTCACTTCCAAGGTTATGTGGCTGCTGAAAAGATCCTCCACACAAATGAAAAAAAATAATCTTGCCTTAGGGTAAAGTGCCGAAAGATATAACACATGACACTAAACCAGTGATAATCCAGCTCCAGTGGCTCACATACTGTGTCCGTGGTTCGATTCCCGACACGGTTGAGAACGTTAGGCATATTTCTTTACATCTGTTGTTTCTGTTCACCTAGCAATAAGTAGGTACATATCTGGGTGTTAGTTGACTGTTGTTGGTGGCATCCTGGAGAAAGGTGGTATACCTTCCTCAGCTTATGCAGAGGAAAAATAACAGCTCTTAGCCTGTAATATAATAGATCTTAGCCTGTAAAATTTATTTGTGTAAAAAGCGTCACAAGGCTGGACACCTGTTGTGTGCTGAGTGTGTTCTGTGGGATGACAGCACGAGTCAGGACGAGCGTCTACTAACAGGCAGTCTACAGGTACTGCTCTTATAATGCTTAGGGATGAAACATTAATTAAATTAAAAGATCGTAATGAGTCACAAGGTCAGACCATGAAGTTACGCTGAGGCAGCGCAAGGTCACACGGATGTTGGCGCTGAGGCAGCGCAAGGTCACACGGATGTTGGCGCTGAGGCAGCGCAAGGTCACACGGATGTTGGCGCTGAGGCAGCGCAAGGTCACACGGATGTTGGCGCTGAGGCAGCGCAAGGTCACACGGATGGTGGTGCTGAGGCAGCGCAAGGTCACACGGATGTTGGCGCTGAGGCAGCGCAAGGTCACACGGATGTTGGCGCTGAGGCAGCGCAAGGTCACACGGATGGTGGTGCTGAGGCAGCGCAAGGTCACACGGATGTTGATGCTGAGGCAGCGCAAGGTCACACGGATGGTGGTGCTGAGGCAGCGCAAGGTCACACGGATGGTGGTGCTGAGGCAGCGCAAGGTCACACGGATGGTGGTGCTGAGGCAGCGCAAGGTCACGCGGATGGTGGTGCTGAGGCAGCGCAAGGTCACACGGATGTTGGCGCTGAGGCAGCGCAAGGTCACGCGGATGGTGGTGCTGAGGCAGCGCAAGGTCACGCGGATGTTGGCGCTGAGGCAGCGCAAGGTCACGCGGATGGTGGTGCTGAGGCAGCGCAAGGTCACGCGGATGGTGGTGCTGAGGCAGCGCAAGGTCACACGGATGTTGGCGCTGAGGCAGCGCAAGGTCACGCGGATGGTGGTGCTGAGGCAGCGCAAGGTCACGCGGATGGTGGTGCTGAGGCAGCGCAAGGTCACACGGATGGCAGCTGAAGACGCACATGTAAACGAGTTACCTTGCACCAGCTGCCTGTGGTCACCTTGTAGTTAACGGAATACCTGGGTGTTAGCCAACTGTTGTGAGTCGCATCCTGGGGAAAAGTCAGTTGTTCATACTGAGAACTGTAAATTGGAAATCAGCCACTTACTTATTCACACACACACACACACACACACACACACACACACACACACACACACACACACACACACACACACACACACACACACACACACACACACGCACACACACAGTGTCATGTAGGGGGGTAATGATTAGGGGAATATGGGGGTAAGCGGAGGGAGTCAGTAGGCAGGGGACATGCAGGCGAAGTGGTAGGAGTGAGATGATTAGCAGAGGTAGGTAGGTAATGACAGGTCAGTGGTGACCACCACGACACTCTCATTAACTCTACACTACTCACTAACATATGCCTCGCCCACTCTTCACTCATATATAAACATAATAAAATATAAGAAATAGGAATAGCAAATAATGGGGACAGTGAATATTACTATTCTACTCAAACACAGTTTATTATTAAGTCCTTGTACCATAATATATTTGGGAACAGGAGTACATCATTGAGGTTTAGATAAATGGGGTGGTACATATAAGCAGTGAGACAGGGAACACAATCAACTTGACGAAAATGAATATAACTTACAATATAGCACAGAGGACAGTTCACTACAGGAACTAAGCCACAGGTCCCAAGACCTACACAGCACGAGTACTGCGCCAAGCCAGTACTCTGCCCAGTGCCTCCAACAGTCTCCTCCAGAGACTTCAGCAGCCTTCTCCCGAGCCCTGCACCCCAGCAGCAGGTCCGCTCGAAGTCTCTGCTCAGGAGCTCTGCACCCCAGCAGCAGCTCCGCTCGAATCTCCTGATCATGCTCTTCCTTGGGCTTTTATGGTGATCCAAGCACCCTCCACAACCACATGTACGACCTGACGCCTAGGTCTGACGCCGTCAAGAACAAAAGACCTCAGACGTGGGCGTGGCTACAGACGTTTGCCAAGGCAAGGTGTGACCATATAATTGGTTAAATTAGGTCTCCCAAGAGACCTCACAAGCCCAGCTGAACTACATCACAACAGAGGCAGGACTTCAAAGAGACCTGGACAGGCTGGATACCTGTTCAAGCAACTGGCTTCTCGAATTTAACCCCGCCAAATGCAAAGTCATGAAGATCGGGGAAGAGCAAAGAAGACCGCAGACAGAGTATAGGCTAGGTGGCCAAAGACTGCAAACCTCACTCAAGGAGAAAGATCTTGGGGTGAGTATAACACCGAGCACATCTCCGGAACCACACATCAAGCAGACAACTGCTGCAGCATACGGGCGCCTGGCAAACTTGAGAATAGCGTTCCGATACCTTAGTAAGGAATCGTTCAAGACACTGTACACCGTGTACGTCAGGCCCATACTGGAGTATGCAGCACCAGTTTGGAACCCACACTTGATCAAGGGCGTCAAGAAATTAGAGAAAGTGTAAAGGTTTGCGACAAGGTTAATTCTAGAGCCAAGGGGCATGTCCTACGAAGAAAGGTTAAGGGAACTCGGCCTGATGACACTAGAGGACAGGAGGGTCAGGGGTGACATGATAACGACATCCAAAATACTGCGTGGAATAGGCAAGGTGGACAGAGACAAGATGTTCCAGAGGGGACGCAGAAACAAGGAGTCACACTTGGAAGTTGAAGACTCAGATGAGTCAAAGGGCTGTTAGGAGGTATTTCTTCAGTCATAGAGTAGTCAATAAGTGGAATAGTCTAGCAAGTGAGGTAGTGGAGGCAGGAACCATACATAGCTTGAAGATGAGGTATGATAAAGCTCATGGAGCAGGGAGAAAGAGGACCTAGTAGCGTAAAGTGAAGAGGCGGGGCCAGGAGCCGAGTTTCGACCCCTGCAACCACAATTAGGTGAGTAAACACACACAGGAGCTTTGAATCGACCCCTGCGGCCACATATAGGTGAGTACAGACATACACACACAGAGACAGAATACACCTGGTGGTGAAAAACTGTAAGTATTAACCAAAGAAAAGGTTCTAGAAGCAAGCATCACACCGAACATATCGCCTGAAAAGAACATAAACCATATAATTTCGGCAGCCTTGACGAGGCTAGCAGCTCTCAGAACAGCCTTCAGAAATCTCAACAAAAAACCATATATGATTCTGTACAGATATGTCAAGGACATCTTAGAATCCACAGCACCACCTTGGAACCCCCATCTGATAAAGCATTTTTAACACACTGAGAGGGTGCAAATGTTTGCAACCAGACTAGTCACAGAGATAATAGTGGTTCTTAAGGAAAGATTAAAGGAACTGAACCTGACAATCCAGGCACAAAGAAGTGGATACAGGATTACGACGTCTAAAATACTCAAGGAAATCATAGGACAGATAACGGCAGACTTTTTACAATGGAAGCAACTGGTACAAAGGGGAGACATACAAGTTAAAAACACAAATGAGACACAGGGATTTTAGGAAGTACTGTTTTTAGTCTTACTGTAGTAGAGAAGCAGAATGAACCGGATGTGATAGGAGTGGAAGCAAACTATATACATAGTTTCAAGAGTAGAGAGTATAGGTCACAAGAAACCAGAAACCCGTAATGCTGGTCAGTGAAGTTTAGTGGCAGGGGCCACGATCCAGGATTTGAACCCCATAAACATAAATTGGTGAGTGCACACATACTATATGCATGTTTTCTCTCTCTCGCTCTCAGTGACATTCACTTTCATCGTTGAAGCTCGAGTGTACGGATGATCATACTACCTACGCCTCGTTCTTGTGTCTCAGTGATCTTCAGTAAGCGTAACATTATCACCCACTATAAAATATTTTATTGTCTTTTTTTTTCACTGAACGAAGCTCATTACATGCGCTTTTAAGTTAAGTGTGTTATTGTAGTGAAGGCGGAGGCGAGTACCACAGCTGAGTGCTGTGGTCGTCACTCTTGGCCAGCTCTTGTACCACCATCACTCACTACTACACGGTGTTGTAATGGTGATACCATCACTCGCTACCACACTGCTATAATGGTGACACCATCACTCACTACCACACTGTCATAATGGTGATACCATCACTCACTACCACACTGTGTTATAATGGTGACACTATCACTCACTACCACACTGTTATAATGGTGGCACCCTCACAGAATGGTGTCACCATCAAGACTACAGTCTGAAATCTTCATAACTGCTGTTTCAACTCACTACTTTGTTGCTGAGTTACCTTCAAGGAATCGGAACCAGCCAGTGTTTCTCTTTCTTTTTCACTCCATTCCTTCCCTAAACAACCCTCAAACTGCAGTGTTCACCTTCTAGTTCTCCCTTAAAGGTATACTGTGCACCAAAATTAAATATATATAGAATTGTAACAACAGAGTAGTGACACTCTGACAACTTTATCACTAAAGGTTGTATATAAGGAGCTGGAATGCGCAATAAAGGTAGATGTAAATAGAGAAATAATAGAAAATATTTCACACGTAAAGCAGTGACCACATAAACCAGAATAGTTAAACCAATTTAGTAATATTTGTCTCACGAAATTGTAATAGTAACATGATAGCAAACAACTCACGGAGGGCGGGGGTGGCCGAGTGGTTAACGCTTCAGGACTCACTTATCATGGGTTCAATCCCCATCCGTTCCGTGATCTGGTAGTATTTGTGCTTAAGTCAAACTCATGTATGGGGCATGTCAGTTCAGTGCCTTAGGCCTACGCTAGGCACACAGGAACTGGACAAGTGAAATATCAGCTCGTCCGTCAAAAGTCGCCAGGGTCGTAGTAAATAATAAATATTAAAATTCCATTACGAGTAGCTATATATGAGCCTGGTCGAGGAGCGGGCCGCGGGGGCGCTGACCCCCGGAACAACTTCCAGGGAGGTAGACTCCTCCAGCTAGATCACCCCCCCCCCCGCCTCAGTCCATAGATCAAACTTGATTGCCTCCCATTCTCCAGGCACTGTATGACCCATACGGGTTTAGCGCTTGCTCATGAATATAATAATAACAATGATAATAACAATAATAACAACAGCAATAATAATAATGTAATAAAACCAACGATGATAATAATAATCATAATAATAATAATAATAATAATAATAATAATAATAATAATTATAACAATAATTATTACAATAATAATTAATAATAATAATAATAGAAGCATGTGAGAGATCATTAGCAGCAGCACTGGTGTGCCCACCTGCCCACCTGCCCACCTGCCCACCTGCCCGTCTCCACTCCCTGCTTCACGTGCTCTGCGCACTAGTTAATGTAATTAATTTCTCACCTTTTACGTAAATGAGACAACTGTTCTCGGTGTCCAAATGATATCATTGGCAGACAGTTTTAATTATAATTATCTTAATGTAAATGTAGAGATTACCTAGCACTGTGTTGACCGGTCTCATGGACCAGTGTTGAGACCACTGGTCTGTGTGGACCAGCGTTGAGAGCACTGGTCTGTGTGGACCAGCGTTGAGAGCACTGGTCTGTGTGGACCAGTGTTGAGAGCACTGGTCTGTGTGGACCAGCGTTGAGAGCACTGGTCTGTGTGGACCAGTGTTTAGACCACTGATCTGTGTGGACCAGCGTTGAGAGCACTGGTCTGTGTGGACCAGCGTTGAGAGCACTGGTCTGTGTGGAACAGTGTTCAGACCACTGATCTGTGTGGACCAGTGTTGAGAGCACTGGTCTGTGTGGACCAGCGTTGAGAGCACTGGTCTGTGTGGACCAGTGTTTAGACCACTGATCTGTGTGGACCAGCGTTGAGAGCACTGGTCTGTGTGGACCAGTGTTTAGACCACTGATCTGTGTGGACCAGTGGTGACAACACTGCTCTATGTGGACCAGTGGTGACAGCACTGCTCTATGTGGACCAGTGGTGACAGCACTGCTCTATGTGGAACAGTGGTGACAACACTGCTCTATGTGGACCAGTGGTGACAACACTGCTCTATGTGGACCAGTGGTGACAACACTGCTCTATGTGGACCAGTGGTGACAGCACTGGTCTATGTGAACTAGTGGTGACAACACTGCTCTATGTGGACCAGTGCTGACAGCACTGCTCTACGTGGACCAGTGGTGACAACACTGCTCTATGTGGACCAGTGGTGACAACACTGCTCTATGTGGACCAGTGGTTACAGCACTGCTCTATGTGGACCAGTAGTGACAGCACTGCTCTATGTGGAACAGTAGTGACAGCACTGCTCTATGTGAACCAGTGGTGACAGCACTGCTCTATGTGGACCAGTGGTGACAACACTGCTCTATGTTGACCAGTGGTGACAGCACTGCTCTATATGGACCAGTGGTGACAGCACTGCTCTATGTAGACCAGTGGTGACAGCACTGCTCTATGTGGACCAGTGGTGACAGCACTGCTCTATGTGGACCAGTGGTGACAGCACTGGTCTATGTGAACTACTGGTGACAACACTGTTCTATGTGGACCAGTGGTGACAGCACTGCTCTATGTGGACCAGTGGTGACAGCACTGCTCTATGTGGACCAGTGGTTACAGCACTGCTCTATGTGGACCAGTGGTGACAGCACTGCTCTATGTGGACCAGTGGTGACAACACTGCTCTATGTGGATCAGTGGTGAGAACACTGCTCTATGTGGACCAGTGTTGACAACACTGCTCTATGTGGACCAGTGGTGACAGCACTGCTCTATGTGGACCAGTGGTGACAACACTGCTCTATGTGGACCAGTGGTGAGAACACTGCTCTATGTGGACCAGTGGTGACAACACTGCTCTATGTGGACCAGTGGTGACAACACTGCTCTATGTGGACCAGTGGTGACAATACTGCTCTATGTGGACCAGTGGTGACAGCACTGCTCTATGTGGACCAGTGGTGACAACACTGCTCTATGTGGACCAGTGGTGACAGCACTGCTCTATGTGGACCAGTGGTGACAGCACTGCTCTATGTGGACCAGTGGTGACAGCACTGCTCTATGTGGACCAGTGGTGACAACACTGCTCTATGTTGACCAGTGGTGACAACACTGCTCTATGTGGACCAGTGGTGACAACACTGCTCTATGTGGACCAGTGGTGACAACACTGCTCTATGTTGACCAGTGGTGACAACATTGCTCTATGTTGACCAGTGGTGACAACACTGCTCTATGTGGACCAGTGGTGACAACACTGCTCTATGTTGACCAGTGGTGACAACACTGCTCTATGTGGACCAGTGGTGACAACACTGCTCTATGTGGACCAGTGGTGACAGCACTGCTCTATGTGGACCAGTGGTGACAGCACTGCTCTATGTGGACCAGTGATGACAACACTGCTCTATGTGGACCAGTTATGACAACACTGCTCTATGTGGACTAGTGGTGACAACACTGCTCTACGTTGACCAGTGGTGACAACACTGCTCTATGTGGACCAGTGGTGACAACACTGCTCTATGTGGACCAGTGGTGACAACACTGCTCTATGTGGACCAGTGGTGACAACACTGCTCTATGTTGACCAGTGGTGACAACACTGCTCTATGTGGAGCAGTGGTGACAACACTGCTCTATGTTGACCAGTGGTGACAACACTGCTCTATGTGGACCAGTGGTGACAACACTGCTCTATGTGGACCAGTGGTGACAGCACTGCTCTATGTGGACCAGAGGTGACAGCACTGCTCTATGTGGACCAGTGGTGACAACACTGCTCTATGTGAACTAGTGGTGACAACACTGCTCTATGTGGACCAGTGGTGACAACACTGCTCTATGTGAACCAGTGGTGACAGCACTGCTCTATGTGGACCAGTGGTGACAGCACTGCTCTATGTGGACCAGTGGTGACAGCACTGCTCTATGTGGACCAGACCAGTGGTGACAACACTGCTCTATGTGAACTAGTGGTGACAACACTGCTCTATGTGGACCAGTGGTGACAACACTGCTCTATGTGAACTAGTGGTGACAACACTGCTCTATGTGGACCAGTGGTGACAACACTGCTCTATGTGGACCAGTGGTGACAACACTGCTCTATGTGGACCAGTGGTGACAACACTGCTCTATGTTGACCAGTGGTGACAACACTGCTCTATGTGGACCAGTGGTGACAACACTGCTCTATGTGGACCAGTGGTGACAGCACTGCTCTATGTGGACCAGTGATGACAACACTGCTCTATGTGGACCAGTTATGACAACACTGCTCTATGTGGACCAGTGGTGACAACACTGCTCTACGTTGACCAGTGGTGACAACACTGCTCTATGTGGACCAGTGGTGACAACACTGCTCTATGTGGACCAGTGGTGACAACACTGCTCTATGTGGACCAGTGGTAACACTGCTCTATGTTGACCAGTGGTGACAACACTGCTCTATGTGGACCAGTGGTGACAACACTGCTCTATGTGGACCAGTGGTAACAACACTGCTCTATGTGGACCAGTGGTGACAGCACTGCTCTATGTTGACCAGTGGTGACAACACTGCTCTATGTGGACCATTGGTGACAACACTGCTCTATGTGGACCAGTGGTGACAACACTGCTCTATGTAGACCAGTGGTGACAGCACTGCTCTATGTGGACCAGTGGTGACAACACTGCTCTATGTGGACCAGTGGTAACACTGCTCTATGTTGACTAGTGGTGACAACACTGCTCTATGTGGAACAGTGGTGACAACACTGCTCTATGTGGACCAGTGGTGACAACACTGCTCTATGTGGACCAGTGGTGACAGCACTGCTCTATGTTGACCAATGGTGACAACACTGCTCTATGTGGACCAGTGGTGACAACACTGCTCTATGTGGACCAGTGATGACAACACTGCTCTATGTGGACCAGTGGTGACAGCACTGCTCTATGTGGACCAGTGGTGACAGCACTGCTCTATGTGGACCAGTGGTGACAACACTGCTCTATGTGAACTAGTGGTGACAACACTGCTCTATGTGGACCAGTGGTGACAACACTGCTCTATGTGAACCAGTGGTGACAGCACTGCTCTATGTGGACCAGTGGTGACAGCACTGCTCTATGTGAACCAGTGGTGACAGCACTGCTCTATGTGAACCAGTGGTGACAGCACTGCTCTATGTGGACCAGTGGTGACAGCACTGCTCTATGTGGACCAGTGGTGACAACACTGCTCTATGTGAACTAGTGGTGACAACACTGCTCTATGTGCACCAGTGGTGACAGCACTGCTCTATGTGGACCAGTGGTGACAGCACTGCTCTATGTGGACCAGTGGTGACAACACTGCTCTATGTTGACCAGTGGTGACAACACTGCTCTATGTGGACCAGTGGTGACAACACTGCTCTATGTGGACCAGTGGTGACAACACTGCTCTATGTGGACCAGTGGTGACAACACTGCTCTATGTGGACCAGTGGTGACAACACTGCTCTATGTTGACCAGTGGTGACAACACTGCTCTATGTGGACCAGTGGTGACAACACTGCTCTATGTTGACCAGTGGTGACAACACTGCTCTATGTGGACCAGTGGTGACAACACTGCTCTATGTTGACCAGTGGTGACAACACTGCTCTATGTGGACCAGTGGTGACAACACTGCTCTATGTGGACCAGTGGTGACAACACTGCTCTATGTGGACCAGTTTGACTCTTGTGGCAACAGTAAAATGCTGTTCGATTTTATTTATTATTATTATATTTTAAAATCTTCCTGGAATATTAATTGAAAAGTAAATCATTAAGGATATTTTTTAAGACATTCAATATTTTATACAATTTTTTTCTTTTCGGTAATTTAGAACATTACATAAATAACCCGTAAAGAAGCTTTAACCTCCTCATAACTTTCTTTCGTAAGAATTAATATTCACACAGTTTACTAGAATTACCAGAAAATAAGAATGAAGTAATATGATGTTCAATCTCGACACATTTCAATCAGTGAAAAGGCTAGAATGAGGAACTCCAAACAGGTACATGTATAAAACACAGTCAGATCTTATCATGGAAGGGAGGGACCAGGTAAACAACCTGGGAATATTATTGCTGAACGACCTAGCGTTTAGAAAACACAAAGCAAACTTAGTCAAGGTCATGCAAATGATGGAGTTGATCATGAGAACTTTCAAAATAAAAGAAGCCACGCCAGTAATGTTACACTTCAAAACACTTGTGTTCTGTCATTTAGAATATAATGTTGAGTGCTCGAGTCTCCCGTCAAGACAAGGTAGATATCCGAGCTAGAAAATATAGAAAGGCAATAAGAGCTAGTCTAGAATTAGTCAAACTTTCACGCTACTGATGCCGCTCAGAGCACATGATATATATTCTCTGGAATGGAGACAAGTTTTCCTATAATCTAGACCTGGAAAATACTCAAAGTTCAGATGCCTTATCTGCACTGCGGTGAGATATGTTGGATGAAGTGTACAACAAACCCATTGAAAAGCCGAGGTACTGTAGGCACATTTAGACAACACTGTGTTAACAGCTATGGAGCAGGACTCTTCAGCCATTTACCAGCATGTACATATATGATTCAGAGAACCGACAAGTTGATAAATTTATCAACTTGTCAGTTCCCTGAACCATTTTTCTACATTCCCGTCAGACACAGCAACATCTTGGGAACTTGAAACAAGGAATTCTTCACTTGCCTAACCTACAGGCATGACCTACTTCCACTTGTGGATTTGTCCAGAGTGATATCGCCTACGACTGCTTCACCTTACTTGTCTACAGTATATAAGCCACTTCGTGCATATGCTGTATTCTTTTCATGATTGATGGACTAATTACACCGACTCCACGCTGAGGGACTGATTATCTCAAACTCCTTCTGATCTTCGCCACCCTTCTTTGTATACGGCTGATGAAGCCACTGTGTGGTGAAATTTATCATTACCAGCATATATAAGAAATCTTGCTAGAACAAAGTTAGAAGTCTAGATGACAGAACTAGACAAGTTCCTTCAGAATGTGTTTAATCACTGAGGGAGTAGAAAAACTTTTAGAAGTGGTCAGAGGCGTATCCTACACTTGTATTTTTGTGTGTGTATATATATATATATATATATATATATATATATATATATATATATATATATAAACACTGATCTCTGGCTGAAGGAGACTCGAACCTACGAACCTTGGAACAAGGTACGCAGTGCTTTACCAATCTACCCACACTGGACCAATACCTTGGAGTCCAGCTTGCGCTAGACTTTGATCCAAGGCAGCCAGCTTTCAGGGAGAAGGCTTACAGCTTTTCATCACATCCCCTACATGCATCAGCCTTACTAGAGATATTAACAATGCAAGGAATTCGCAAGAGCTGTAAGCCTTCTCTCTGAAAGCTGGCTGCCTTGGATCGAAGTCTAGCGCAAGCTGGACTCCAAGGTATTGGTCCAGTGTGGGTAGATTGGTAAAGCACTGCGTACCTTGTTCCAAGGTTCGTAGGTTCGAGTCTCCTTCAGCCAGAGATCAGTGTTTGTGTATATTTCGCCTGCTCTTGCGAATTCCTTGCATATATATATATATATATATATATATATATATATATATATATATATATATATATATATATATATATATATATATATATATATATATATATATATATATATATATATATGTCGTGCCGAATATGTAAAACTGGTCAATTAGCAAGAACTCATTTAAAATTAAGTCCTTTCTAAAAAAAATTTTCATACATTTAAAGATAGATTTTTTTTCATTAATGTTGATGTAAAAAATTTTAATTTTGCACCAAAAGGAACATAGAAAACTTACCTAACCTTATTATAACAAGCGCAATTTATTTTAGCCTAACCCAACTAAATATATTTTAGATTTGTTTACAATAATTTAATACTAAACAAACACAGTGAAATAAATTTTTTCGTTAGGTTCAGAATGATTTTGGCGAAATTACTGCATACACAAATTTTCACTTGTCATATATGGCAAGATGAGCGTTGCTATTTAATTAAGCCAAGATCGCAAGTAGTTCTGCCTATTCGGCACGATATATATATATATATATATATATATATATATATATATATATATATATATATATATATATATATATATATATATATATATATATATATATATATACATATATATATATATATATATATATATATATATATATATATATATATATATATTATGGGATGGGGTCCACCTCTAGTGCAAATTGTGGGGACCTATAGCCTCGGAGTAGATAAAAAGGCTTAAAGAAATATATTTGGATTTTCCCCTGAAGTCATTTCAGTGCTCCACTTTTCCTACCACCCTACTTTTTATTAATGCACAAATAGGTATAATTTATTATGTAATATGGTACACAAAATTTAACATGTTGACAGATACATTACAAACACTTATATGTTGTGGCATGCAAAGAATATGTTACAATTTATTCTGCGTATGTCACACTTCCATATAGGCTGCCTCCCAACAAGCGAACCGGGTGCTAAGGGTTTAATGATCAATAGGGTACCCGTCGTTAAATCAGTACCTTGGTTCATTGACCAATCATAGGCAAGCCCACCAAAGCTGAAACAACGTGGTTCACTTGCGGTAAGCACTGGCAGACATGCCTACCTATGGTGCACTTTCTCTGGCTTCTACTTTGCCATCCGTCACCTTGATGTACACTTATTATTCTGTCTGTACATAGTGCACATATCTGTATATAGTGGGTGAAGGCAAAATATACATTATAGTCTACTGCTGAGTTTGTTGACTCCAATTCTCTTTACTACCAGGTCTCGCAGGCCATTCTTTACCTGTGTTCCTAATGTATGTCTTTGTCAAAAATTACATTACCAATATTTCATCGAGTTCCTCTGAGCTGGGAAGCGTACCCAAGTTATGACAGGCATTACCCCTCTGAACTGCAGCGCTGAGGCACTGGAACAATAGCTGCTCTGGGATCCTCATCTGCCCTGATCACGTTTTTGCGTAGCTACTTAAGGAATTTGGTTGCTCTTTTTCCCCGCGAGACAAGAGTCTCCGAACCTACTGGGAACAAACATGTAACGTTAGGCAAGTTCACCTAATTTTCTAGAATTCTGGGACTCCCTGAAGCTTGCAGCAGCACCTCCTGCCTCCCTGCTGTATTGGAGATAGGTATTTGTCAATGTGGATGCGCATGTGTAGTCCCACACCACCTGCTTGCTATCTGTCCAGGCTTGCAAGGTAATTCCATCTGGATGCCTTTGGATGCCGTCAAATCTGCATACTTTGGGTGATTCCCTTATTGCTGGGCATCTAGCTGTTGCAAGACTTTTCAATCCTTGTGATCTCTCCCTATGATCTGCTGAAAATAATATCTACAATACATGTACAAATACATGTACAAGTATATGTACAAGGTACACAGGCCTAGCTGACATCAATGACATACTACTATATAGAAAGCCCCTTGTTATGCAGAGCATTTCGGGCAAATTAGGTCAATTTTGTCCTAGGATGCGATCCAAACCAGTCGACTAATACCCAAGTACCCATTTTACTGATGGGTGAACATGGACAGTAGGTGCCTTGAGGAAACACGTCCTAATGTTTCCTGCCGTACCGGGGAAATGAACCCCAGACCTCTGTTGTGAGCTGAGTGCGCTAGCGATCGATCTACGGAACACAACGTAACGGACCCAGTCTGTTGATGTCCTACAATGCACTGCATTACAAGGCATGCATTTTATACACAGTTATTGTACATAATTTATATATCACAGGGAATGCACGTTCAAAATATATGAAATACATGATTTCATTCCTTTGGATACCGAATTTTAACCAAAGTGTGCACCTATGTCATCCATAATGCAGCACAGAGCCTTTTAGATCTTGCCCCGAGGGGCATTTTTTCCTTCTTTTGAAGATTTTGGGTTTAAGATGTGATGTCTTCCTACATGTGTGTTGAAGACGGTAAAAACAAGGGAGGAGTTGGAAGAGCCGAGACAACACCAGGCTAAATAAGGTTAATAGAGGCAAATGATAAGACATCGTCCTATGGACCATGATCAAAACATAGTTTGAAAATACTTTGCTACAGACACCACCAGCATTAGCAGCACCACCACCAGTAACAGCAGTGCTACACCCAATAGCACCAGCGGCACTTCCACCACCACTAACAGCAGCATCACCACCACCAGTAGAATTTCAACACTGTTACTGCGACCTTCAGCATAATTATAAGCAATAAAGTTGTAATTCCATTCATTAAGGCCCGAGCTGCGTAGCATTTCCCCCCATCCTCTCGGCACTCGGCACTTGTAAGACATCTAACACCCATCCCATAACCACGACCACCATCCCGATTACTACGAGACAACCCACATATCCACGACCCTCATAACCACCGCCGCCCTTAATGTTGATGCACACAAAGTCTTTCCTAAGTCGACCTTAATGACAGTATGGGTATTATGGTTAGCATTAAGCAAAGATGAAGGCTGGTGCTAAGAGTTAAACATCTGCACAATTATTTCAGAGTTATGTCTGTATCGCCCTCCAGACTCCAGGGATGTTAAAAAACAGAGTTAGAGTGGACAATGCACGTCATCACCGATGTTAGGCAGCTTTCATCACACGTCCCCTGACGCCAGTAAAGGGCCCCTCATCCAAAGACTTGGCGCTACCCTCTGTTTCCAGGAATCTTGCTTCCTCGTCAAGTAAACAGAATGAAGTCACGCTTAAATAAAAATATAAAAATTACGTAACATATTTAAAAAAAAAACATGAAAAAAAGAAAATGATATAAAAAGAAGACTGCTAAAATAGATGTAAATTCTAAAAGGGTAACTAGAAACTATTCAGTCACAGATACATATCTGAGAGATGGGTACCTCTCAGTGTATATACAGTGAGAGATGGGTACCTCTCAGTGTATATACAGTGAGAGATGGGTACCTCTCAGTGTATATACAGTGAGAGATGGGTACCTCTCAGTGTATATACAGTGAAAGATGGGAACCTGTCAGTGTATATACAGTGAGAGATGGGTACCTCTCAGTGTATATACAGTGCGAGATGGGTACCTCTCAGAGTATATACAGTGAAAGATGGGTACCTCTCAGTGTATATACAGTGAGAGATGGGTACCTCTCAGTGTATATACAGTGAAAGATGGGTACCTCTCAGTGTATATACAGTGAAAGATGGGTACCTCTCAGTGTATATACAGTGAAAGATGGGTACCTCTCAGTGTATATACAGTGAAAGATGGGTACCTCTCAGTGTATATACAGTGAAAGATGGGTACCTCTCAGTGTATATACAGTGAAAGATGGTTACCTCTCAGTGTATATACAGTGAAAGATGGGTACCTCTCAGTGTATATACAGTGAAAGATGGGTACCTCTCAGTGTATATACAGTGAAAGATGGGTACCTCTCAGTGTATATACAGTGAAAGATGGGTACCTCTCAGTGTATATACAGTGAAAGATGGGTACCTCTCAGTGTATATACAGTGAGTGATGGGTACCTCTGTGTACATACACTGAGAGATAAGTACTTCTCAGTGTATATATATATATATATATATATATATATATATATATATATATATATATATATATATATATATATATATATATATATACTGATAGTTTACTGTAATCCTAATTTTAGGGATTACAACATTCATGACTTTTGATCTCGAGGGAGGGTCCTTGATGCTAGTGAAGGTGCTCTTGATTCAAGTAAATGGATTTATCATCCCATTTCTTACACTGAACTCGCAATTGCTTCCCATTCACCAGATGCTGTATGACTCCTACTGGTTTAATGCTTCCTCTACGTATAATAATAATGGCTAACAGGCTACATGAAACCTTAATAATAACCTCGTGTAGTCGTACACTTCAAACT